>NC_056741.1:482495433-482692933 GCF_019279795.1 Protopterus annectens | reverse complement strand
TAAAAGGAAAAGAGGAAGGTCTAAGATAAGGTTTATGGATGTGGTGAGAGAGGACATGCAGGTGGTTGGTGTGACAGAGCAAGATGCAGAGGATAGAAAGAAATGGAAACAGATGATCCGCTGTGGCGACCCCTAACGGGAGCAGCCGAAAGAAGAAGAAGATTTTCATTCAATAATGGAGTGTTTTTCATTGAGTGGACCTTCTGTTCTTCCTCCCTTTGAGTTAGTTGGTTTGTGGATATCTTCAGTTTGGATATAAACTATCTAGTTCCTTCTTCATTCCGTGCTTTCTCATTTATCCTTTTTATTTCTTTGCCTATTTTTATATCTTCCTTGTTTTCCTTTTCCTTTCCCTGTAGCCATATTGTAAGATGATCAGAAAATCCTGTTTCAACTACCTCTCCTTCTATAACTAAACCTTCCAATACTATAACGTGATCTGTTCCAGTTCTATGCATACCCCTTTCATAAGTCCATGAAGTTTTGGCTCAAAGTTTTAACTTACCACATCTTATAATTGTATGCTTGCCTCTTAAATCATAATTAAATTATCCAGTTATTATAATATTCAGATTTATCACTACATAATCTAAAATCTGATGAAATAAGCTTTTCTTTTCTTTACAATTAGTATGAGCATATTATGTTTTAATTCTAAATACTAGTTCCTTCCCTTTTAAACCTACAAATGGTGGTTAACCTTCCTATTTTTTGCTAAAATTATATCCAATATCTTTATTATATTTGTACAGCATACAGCTATTCCAGAACATTTCTCATTTCCCAAATTCCAGATTATCTTTTCTCCCCATAGTTTTTCTGTTTGTAATCTTTCTTTCTTTGCTAAAAAATATGTGTCTTCTAATATAATTATATCTACATCACATGTATTACACCAGTCCAAAATCCCTATTCTTCTCATCATATCCTTAATAGCATTCATAAATACAGAAAGCACTCAAAATGTTTCATTTTCCCTTTTCCTTAGATTCATGGTTTCATAAATTCATAGCTAATTACTAGCCCAGCTTTCTTAATAAGTCATTCTAAGCCTAGCAATTTACCCTCCCAAAGATGACAAACACTGTACCTTATGTCTGTGAGACAAACACCTTAACCATTATGCCAACACCAATCATTAGCTATATATACAGTATCCTTTTCATCCATTTCCATTCTTATTTCTTTTGTACTTGCACCTTTAAATTTTCCTTTTCTGTCTTTTACCCTTTTATAGGTTCATAGGTGTGTACTAGGCTAATGGCCCTGGAGCCTTTACAAGCCTAGCCAATAGGATTACCCTGGCATCGTGCCACCCGACCTTAATTCCTAGTGCCTCTGTCATGTAGAGCCACTGGAGTGATCCTCGGAAAGAATTTTCTATTTCCCATCCACTCCTCAAGATTTCTGTTGAAGAGGGCCAGTGAAGTGCTTGACATGTATGGGAAGTCTATTCCATAGAATGGGCAGTCTCTGGGTTTGGAACCTGTCCCTCCAGCATGTCCTGTTGATTGTGGTAATGAGGTTGAGGTCTCTGGAACATGTGGTGCGGAGGGATTGGGATTTCTTTAGATGTAGCATTTCTAACAGAGCTGGGTCAGACATGGCTTTGTAAGTCAAGCAGCGATCGCCTCTAAGTAGGCTATATGAGACAGAGAATAGTTGGAGTTTTTTGAGTCTGTCCATATAGGACAAGCATTTAAGGCCTAGGATCCTCTTTGTGAGGTACTTCTGTGGCCTCTCCAGTTGTTGCAGGTGTCTAGTGAGGTACATGCAAAATGGGGCATTGTACTCGATGATTTGTCTAATGGGGGAAGAGTAGAGGGAGACAATGACCTCTTTCTTCCTGGATGCAAAACCCTTAGTAATGAGATGTGCCACATAGAAGGACTTTCAGACCACAGTGGCAATGTGGTGGTCAAAAGAGAGATTGCTGTCAACCTGTGTTCCCATATCTCTTATAAGGCCTTCTGTGTTCAGTGGACTACCATCAATGTGGTAATTCAAGGGAACCAGGTTTTTCCCAAAGGTGATGAAGACACATTTTTTGGCATTGAGCTAAAGGCCATGGTTGTGACACCAGTCGTTGGTCTCATTGAGGCCTTTCTGTAGGATGTCAACATCACTTGGGGAGTTAATAATAGATCCCAACTTGCAATCATCTGTGAACTTTGTCAGCCAGAGACCCTTTGTGTTGGCCTGGACTTCAGAGAAGTAGATACCAAATAGGAGAGGACCCAGGACCGAACCCTGTGGGATTCCACTCGTGACTGTTCAGCAGTCTGACTTGGAGTCAGCTACTTTCACACTGTGGGTTCTATATGTGAGCTAGTTTGCAACCCCCCCTAGCGATATAGGGGTTGATGCCTAGCTTAGTGAGTTTTTCTATGATTCCTGAGTGGGGAATGCTATCAAAGGACTTGGCCCGATCAAGGCCACCTTGCCTTCATCCACAGCTCTGGTGACTGACTCAAAGAAGCTGACCAAGTTTAGCAGGCATGATCTACTCTTCACAAAACCAAACTGCATAGGATCCAGAGTTTGGGGATTCCCTATATACTTGTTTATTAGGTCCATGATGATGCGTTCCATAGCTTTGCATATCAGACTCGTCAGGCTAATGGGGCAATAATTCCCAGGGTCTGTAGTCGCTCCTCCTTTGTGGAGAGGGATAACTGTAGCAGTGCGCCATTTGGTAGGGACAAAGCCTAAGGTGAGGCTGTGATTGAACAGGGCACAAAGGTGAGGTGCCAGTTCACTCTGTAGTTCATGTAGAACACAGCCAGGGATATTGTCAGGTCCCATAGAAGCTGTATTCTTGGCCTTGGGCAGTGCTGTTGTAACCTGTGCAGCAGTAATACTGGGGGCCTGGCAATCTACTGGTATTGTGATTGGTCCGTTGGGGGGTTAACGTTAGCACTGAATCTGTCGGCCAGTATATTGGCAATATCTGTTGGCTCAGTATAGGAAGTACCATTGTGCAGTAGCTCAGAGCAAATCTGGGCATTGCCGTGGAGATATTTACATAACTATAGAAGGCCTTGCGGTTGTCTTTACTATCTGCTGCAATTTTGTTTTCATCGCTAGCTTTACAGGATTTGATGAGGGATCTCAACCTTTTGTTGAGGCTGATAAGGGAGTTTTTCCAGTCTTGGGACTTCACCTTATTCTGCATCAGTTTCCTCCTTTTGTTGTACAGTTTGTTTATGGCAGGGGACCACCAGAGTGGCTTTCTTTATTTTGAGGAGAGCATCTTGGTTCTATTGGGTATGATGAGATCCATGCATTTGTGTATGTGTTCGTACAGTGCATTGGTGTATGATTAGGCAGTCATGCAACTATTCTCCATTTGCATGGGTGCCGTGAAGTTAGCCACTTCTGTTTTTAGGAGCCCAAAGTTAGCTTTAGAAAAGTTTTTCATGGTGGTTACCTTTGTGGGTAGGTGGGAGGGATGTGGATTTCCAAGGTGATTAGTTTGTGGTTGGTTATAACCAGGGAGGAGTTGACTATTGGTGTAGAGCAATGGTCGCCCATGTTACTAATGATCAGGTCAAGGATGTTGCTACCTCTAGTGGGGGTAAGAACAAGCTGGTCCAGAGCATTGGAATTAATGAATTCCAGCAGGCATTGGGCAAGTGTATTGGTACATGAGTAGTTTTTCCACTTAATGGGGGGGTAGTTGAAGTCACCCTGTATGAGAATGTTAGGTTGGACCTTAATATTCTCCATGGTGCTTAGGAATTTGGAGTGTGAGTCTTGGGACATGGTTGGGGGCCTATAGCAGGCTACAACCTGAATCGCTGTCTTACCCAATGTTAGCTGCACCTGAAGTATCTCAGATGTGTTATGTTGGGCTACCAGTCTGGAGTTGTGCACATCTTTTATGAATATTGAAACACCACTGTCTTTGGAGCTTCAGTCCGAGTTCTGGGGCTGAAAGGTGTGGAATGAGTTATAGCCTGGTAGTGCAGGGGTGCTTTCTGCTGCCTTGAACCAGGTCTCTGTTACAGCACAAATGTCGATGTTCTCCATTTTAAGGAGTGCTTCGAGTGAGTGCATTTTGAGATTTAGACTTCTAACACTGAGCAGCATGACTCTCAGATTGCATTTGTTTGTAGCTGTTACGGTGGTAATTTGGTCTTTGGAACACCGCCTAAAAAAGGCACTATAGGGGTGGCAAGAGCCTTGGCCAGTATCCAGATGCCCAGGGGTGACAGATGCAGGCCATCTCTGGCAAAGCATCAAGGTCTGTCAATCATGTCATCCCAGGCAGACAGATACTGGATCCCCTTAGAATGACACCAGAAACATTGCCAATTGTTGAAATCAATCATTTTTTGCTTGTACTGTGGTATCATTCTGGGTGATGGTAGGATGCTGCTCAGGGCTAGGGTCATACCTGCCTGGGCTACATAATCCGAGAGCTCCTCCATGCAATTCTTCTTTTTCTTTTGCTACCTCCCAATTCATGCCTTTTCATCACTTATTTCAGAACCTTCTTCTGTGTCCTCATTATTTTTCTGATGTCATTTTTATTCCATTTCTATGATTTCTAAAAGTATTTGTTCATTTGTTTCGTTTTTTTTCTTTTTCGTCTTCCTTACTCTTTTTTTTTTTTTTTTTTGCAATCCATCCATAAATGTCCAATTTTGTTACATTTATAACATTTCAGTTCACATTGTTTTGCATTATGTCCCATTTCCCCACAAATATAACATTTTCTTTTGTCACAATTACTTATCAAATGTCCTTCTTTTCTAGAAAAAAACAAGTTTTGGATTGTCCCCAGAATTTTACGACACCCCTTTTCTCCTCCACATTTATCATGCTTGGTATATGTACACTTTTTTATCTTTCTATTTTTAACATAATATTACAATTCTATCCACCAGTTCATGAACCTCTTTTGTCATAAACTTTTGCAATGTCCAGTACTTTTTTACATAAAATGTTCAAATGTCTTTTCAAAGTCTCTCTTTCCAACACTGAAACTATAACATGAATTTTCTTTTTTGTTTCCCTGTTAAATGCTTTTATCATATAAAGATTCCATACATTACATTTTTTTATATTCTCCAAGAAAATTTTCCACTCAAAATGCATTCTCAAATATAATGCCACAAAATGTCTCTTTGTTAATAAGAATAAATGTTCTTACCTCATGGGCTTTTATACCTACTGGAGTTATGAAATTGCCCCTCACTTCATACCTGTCCATTTCTTTGTCTTCTTTACTATGAATCCTTACCATATACTTCCATGTTTAATTTTCTTTCGTTCTTTCATTTTCTTCTCCCTTCTTTTCTGCTACTCCCCTTTTGCCTTCTTTTGCTTGCTTTGCGTATGTTTTTTTCTCCAGCTTACCACTATTCATTAGAATTGTCTCTGTATCCTCCTTTTGTATTTTCTCCATAATTTCCCCCCAAAAAACATCGCCTTCATGTTCTGGCTCACTCTGAATCACCATTTGTTTTAAATAAATCATCCTGCAACCCTCCTGGCTGGAGAGTTGTAATTATACATCGGTCATTTAATGACTCATCTTCATCAAACATTTCTTTGAAACATCTCCTCAGAATCCTGCACATATTCTCTGGTCTCAATATTTGCTTTCTCCTCCATTTCTGTCACGACTCCATTATCTTCTTCTGTTCATCTGCCTCCCTGTTTCTCTGGGTCACCTCTGTGCCAGGAATGGAAACAGGAAACGCTCCTTCAGAATAAGTCCCACTTACAGCAATGATGAGTAGGGGAAATTTTCTGATGTCCTGGCCAAATTTCTCCTAGTAGTATAAATAAAACCTTGTTTCTCCACTGAAAAGAGGTCACTAGCCTAGTTGGACTTACCTGGTCAACAAATATAAATAAATAAATACAATTTGGAGGGATAGATTCATTATCCCATGGTTGTACTATCCCTGGAACAAATTGCCCCTGCGTGTTAAACACAGTGACGTCCTTGTCTCCTTCAGTTCCAGTACTCAGACAGTTTCTGGACTGACACTGCCTCCAGCATTACCTCTCTGCAGACACATACCTGATCTTATCTTTTAAGGAGTCTCCCCCATTGACAACAATGGAAGAACACAGAATTTTGGCTGTGCTCATTATCATAGCTGGTTGTGATAATATATGCAGCCAAGTAATTATTTAAATCACTGGGCTGTAACTACCCTAACTGGAGGCATTTCTGTCCATACATCATATGGCTAATTAGCATATGTCACTCTCCAGAATGTCTCATTTGCATGGCCATGGAAATAGTCCACTAAGGTGATTTTACAAACATTGCAGAATCAATGTATTATGTCTTAATATAATTTTTGTACTTGTAGTCCTCCTTCTTTCAGCACCTCAGGTTTGCCAAATAAAAGGTTTGTGGAGCTCACTTCAGAGAAGTAATCTATGCCCATCGAAATCCTTAACCAGCAATCAAGCAGGCTAAAGATATTTACAATATGGTATGAACAGTGCAGAAAGAAGTGAAAGCTGTAATAACTCTAAGTGACCTGTGTAATTTGTTTGTGGGTGCTAGGACAGCAAATCAGTATGCTAAACAGAATACAATACAATCTCTGTTTTTATACAAGATCACTTTTTTTTTCCTTATGGCCTAGCTGATGGTTTTTCTTACAGGATAATTATACAATGGGACCTTACTAACATGATAAAATAAATGCTGATTGATAGTAACAATTGGTGTTGCAGATATAAATCAAGAATTCCCCACACAAGCTTGATCAGTACCCATAAATAGATAGAAATTTAGATAGATATAGAGGTAGATATATTACTGCAGCCTACTGAAACTAAAACAAATTATAGCTGTTGTTTTCTCCCCTCTGTTAAACACAGGTATTACTCACCATCCTCAGTTTAAACAGTGATGGATGAGACTGAAGTATGTCCTCATCACGCCACACCTGGACATCAGAGGTTTATCCTGAAAAATGTGTTCTGGCTGCATGAAACAAGCGTTTCAAAACATGAAAAACAATTATAATGTTTTAATAACACCACCACCCCCAAGACATATTAATGTGATAATCCAAGTGCTTGGACTTTAGATTACCTGGAACTGCCCCTGCAGAGCAGGCAATTACAGAGTCCTGGCAGGAATGTGTCACACATAGCTAAAACGTTGCATTGCACAGGATTTAGGCATTTGAATTACTTATATTAATACTGATCAGCACCAAAGGTCTTTCTTTTTCCATCAGTTCTGGCTGCTGATTGATGAAGACCTGACTGTGACCCAGGCAGCCAAGTTTTAACTATCAGCCAGGGTACTAGAGGAGACAATGACAGAGGAGAGATATGTCTGTGCTGGTTCACCTCCTTGAGATGGATAGTGTAGGGGGTGTTTAGCAGGCACAGCTAGATACATGAGCAGCAGTTAGTATGAGTGTCAGGCAGGCAAATATGCAGTGTATTGCCATATAGGTGGTGCCACCATCCTCTCCGTGCCATTGTATGGCCATTCATATCACAATACTGCACATGAAGGGAAGGTAGGCTATTCTATGTACATTTCACACAAGCCACAGTCTGACAGCCTGTACACCACTGCTCCTATCCATGGGGCAGCTGCATAGCTGTTTACCCAAGACACCTTCCTCACTGGAGAGAGAGAGCGAGAGAAGACCCACCCAAAGAAGGGGATCACTTAGGATACACTCCAACTGTACTGGCACCAAGGGAAAATGGAGCTATAGGTGCACAGGGACCTGTGGTTAGCAGTGGTTGGGAACAAGGCCACCCGTAGGCAGGTGCAAGTGGATGCACTTGCACCCCCTGGATCACAGCCGGGTCCTACACTAGGCCCACTGGCTGGCCGGGAGATTAATTTTCTTTTAATTAAAAAAAATGTATGTATATATATATATATATATATATATATATATATATATATATGTTTTTTAAGCACATTCTTCTTTAAGAACACCCTTTGCATCCGGTCTTGCATCTGTGTGACCAATTGTTTATGTCTTCATCTTCTGCATGCGCAGAATTTGAATTCCAGAGGATGGTTGGACTGTGGACGAATGGACAGTTAGAGACAGGTGTGTGTGTTTAAGTGTTTAAGAGGTGTGTGTGTGTGTAAGAAGTAGGTAGGTGGCTAGGGGTGTGTGTGTGTGCAGGTGTGTGTGTGTGTGTGTGTGTGTGTGTGTGTGTGTGTGTGTGTGTGTGTGTGTGTGTGTGTGTGTGCGCGTGTGTGTGTGTAAGAAGTAGGTAGGTAGGTAGGTAGGTAAGTAGGTAGGGGGGTGTGTGCGTGTAAGAAGTAGTTAGGTTAAGGTGGGGTGTGTGCGTGTAAGAAGTAGGTAGTTCTGTGTGAGTGTTTGTGTGTGCGTGTGTGTGTGTGTGTGTGTGTGTGTGTGTGTGTGTGTGTGTGTGTGTGTGTGTACGCAATTGTAGATCAAGAAAATCTGTGAAGGTGACACATTTTCGTTCAGAAGAATTCAAGGTTATCTGCCCAATATACTGTACATATTCAACACATTCATACAGGACAGGCAGAGTGAGATTTGAAGGTATCATTTTTGAAGTGCGTATATCAGAGTCATGTACTCCAACACGTATGTTTTTTTTTTTCTTGGATGTGACACACACCTCTCAACTGTACAGATTTTCGCAGAACATCCAGATTTTTGACTCATATTTTTGGTCTATTTTTCATAAAATTGTGCTTTTCTGGCAAAATAGTGGCAAACCATTAAAGACTGAAGTTAAAAAATAATGACAGACATAGTAGTTTCAGTCTTCATACCTTTCAGAAAATTCATGCTAATGTAAAACGTGTTATTCTATCAACAATCTAAGTTTGCACTATTTAAAAATTGTCCCTGTTGTGGGCCTTTGTCCCAGTTTTATTTCTGGTTTTGTCCAGATTTCTTGCTCTAAGAAGTTGAGAGGTAATTATTTCTTTTATTTTCTGCATACTTCACTTTTTTACTTCTCTGTTATGTCATTTGATGTTACAAATGGAAATAATACATTGCGTTAGTAAGATGAGGTCTAATGGTAAACAGACATTAAATATGATATGAATAGCATTTCAATCTATTAAAACAGTAGAAGGACATTTGTTCTGATGATAAAAATCAGCAGCAGAATAAGAAACAAGTTGTTCATTAACAAGACCATAATGATTGAATGTTTTTGTATATATTTAATGCAAAAGTGATTGAAATAATACAGATGTTCATATAGTATAGCTTGTTTGGTGCTTATCCATTACTTATTTTTCTTTAAAATTCAGATTGTTCATTATTTCTATACCTTTTATAACCATTATGTTCATTGGACCATTAATTTCTTTTTTCTAATCTGTGTACCAAAAGCTTCATAAGTTAGACTCAATTCTAACATCCTCATATTTAGTATTTGTTCTGTATTCCTTGGACATTGCATGCAAGAGTATGAAGTAAGAATATGGCAGGGGTATGTTTGTAAGAGGGAGGTGTGTGTGTGTGTGTGTGTGTGTGTGTGTGTGTGTGTGTGTGTGTGTGTGTGTGTGTGTGTGTGTGTGTGTGTAAGCAAGAGGGAGGTAGGTGTGCATGTGTGTGTGTAAGTAAGAGGGAGGTAGGTGTGTGTGTGTGTGTGTGTGTGTGTGTGTGTGTGTGTGTGTGTGTGTGTGTGTGTGTGTGTGTGTGTGTGTGTGTGTGTGTGTGTGTGTGTGTGTGTGTGTGTGTGTGTGTGTGTGTGTGTGTGTGTGTGCGTGTAAGAGAGAGGTAGGGATGTGTGTGTGTGTGTGTGTGTGTGTGTGTGTGTGTGTAAGAGGGAGGTAGGTGTGTGTGTGTGTGTGTGTGTGTGTGTGTAAGAGGGAGGTAGGAGTGTGTGTGTGTGTGTGTGTGTGTGTGTGTGTGTGTGTGTGTGTGTGTGTGTGTGTGTAGGTAGGAGGGAGGTGTGTGTGTGTGTGTTTGTTTAAGTAAGATAGAGGTAGGGATGTGTGTGTGTGTGTGTGTGTGTGTGTGTGTGTGTGTGTGTGTGTGTGTGTGTGTGTGTGTGTGCATGTCTGTGTGTGTACGTGTGTGTCTGTGTGTGTAAGAGGGAGGTGGTGGGGGGTCATACCTCGCAAATCTCCAGATTTTTGTCTCATATTTTTGGTTTGTTTCTCATAAAGTTGTGTTTTTCTGGCAAATCATTGAGTACTGAAGTCACAAAATAATGGCAGACATTTGAGATTTAGACTTTATATCCTTCAGAAAATGCATACCAATGCAAAACGTGTTGTTCTATCAACTTTCTAAGGAGGTAGGGGGATGTATGTATGTGTCATACCTTGTCACTGTACAGATTTTCACAGACTGTCCAGATTTTTGCCTTATATTTTTGGTCTGTTCCTGGAATGAGCTAAGGATTAAAGTTACTAAATAATGACATGCATTTGAGTTTTGGACTTCATATCCTTCAAAAAATGTATTCTAACACAAATTCTTTTTATTCTAGCAACTTTCTAAATTTATAAGAGCAATATTTAAAATGTGTTCCTAGTTTTGGGCCTTTGCCCACCACCCCATTATGACAGGGTTTGTCCAGATTTCTTGTGCTAAGAGATTGAGAGGTGTGTGTGTGTGTGTGTGTGTGTGTGTGTGTGTGTGTGTGTGTGTGTGTGTGTGTGTGTGTGTGTGTGTGTGTGTGTGTGTATAAAAGGGAGGGTGCATATCCCTCAACTGTCCAGGTTTTTGCAGAATGTACAGACTTTTGCCCCATATTTTTTCTGTTCCTCCTAAAAAGCATTGAAGTTGCTAAATAATGACAGACATTTGAGTTTTAGACCTCGTATCCTTTAGAAAAATGCATACTAACACAAATCCTGTTTTTCTAGCAATTTTCTAAGTTCATGAAAGCAATATTTATAGTCTGTCCCTATTTATTTTAGGCTTTGCCCAGATTTCTTACACTAAGAGGTTGAGGGGTGTGTATGAGCGTGAAATGCCGTAATTTGAGTTAGCAGGTGGAATTTATTTTCAAGTGTATTTTCAAGGAATTGTGAGCTTCAAGGGAAGAAATGTTTACTGGTGCTCATGTTAAGTCAGTTTAAAATGTGCAACTGTTTTGTTTAGCAAATGGTATCACTGTTGTAGCAGAGAATTTTAAAGCAGTTAGTGGCACGGCAGATAGCATACTTGTGTCTTGATGCAGAAGGCTGTAGGTTCTACTCCCACAGCATGTAGATTTTTATTTTAAGGGGATGGGGTGCTGCAGTCTTGAGTATGTCCTCTTTAGGATGAGATGCCTAATCACTATGAACTTGATTTCAGTTTGCTATCCATTCCCTGTTGCAATACACCAGCTTATCATTTTTAATGTAACATAGACAATTTATTCTTCAAGGGCAGCAGGCAATGAATTTGTAGATGAAACACTAAAACATAATGTTGTTTGCTAGCAGCAAACTCTTTATTAGTTTCAGATCTATTTAATGTTGAATTATTCTGATGACTTTTACTTCTGCAAAGATTGTGTGTATTGACTGATATTGGTTGATTGTAATGATAGAAGTTTAAGTGTCCTTTTATGGTTGAAATGTTCTGAATTGTGCAGTTTTGCCATTATTGGTTCATATGTTTTTTTTATTGCTTATTGGAAAAAAGTTCAAATTTAAAAAATGCTCTAACAAGTGGTGCTGTATCATTTAATTATTATATATTATAATTTAATACAATCAGGAAGGTGAATCAAAGAAATTTTGCATGGTCCTAAAATGTGCGCAAGGAGCCTATGATTTCAAAACAGCTCAAAGGTAAACTTTATCCGCCACTGGCCATATGCATTTTCTTTGAATGTGGGTTTCAGTGCTGTTTCAGTGAATGTGAGTTTGAAAGGCAGGTGTTTGTGCTATAAAATTTGAATTAAAAGTTGTAAATTAAATCCAAATATCTGTAATCATTGTAGAAGTAAAGCATAAAACAATATGCACACTGAGAGTTTTTAACAGTGTTTATGTCAGCTGGGGAGAAATAGCCAAGTAATGGGACACCGGAATGGCTGTGTATGTGTGTGTGTGGGGGGGGGGCTGCTGCATGGGGTGGGGGCTCTGGGTTGGTTGGGACCAAAATGGAGTAAAATAAAAAGTTCCCCTTCTCTATAAAATAGATTAAAAATATTTGCAGCTAATTCATATAGCACGCAACACTGATGCAATTATAAAATAAGAAAATTGATGATACCTTTTTAACATAGTACAGGCTTCTCCATGCCCAGGCCATGTAAAGGACTAGGAAGATAAATGTCACCTTCAGTACTGATAAAACATCAGTCACTCTCCTAAATGATGATTCAGATAACTGATCAAAATAGACCAGTATATAGCAGGTCACGCACATGCACACATGTATATTAAGGCCCAAGGTTGCCTTTTTGCAAAGGAAAAAAAAAAAAACAGGAAAACAAGCAAAGACCCAGAAAGCAGCACTGCAATGCATGGAACATGGCATTGTGATCCAAAAATGAAAAAAAAAAAAAAAAAGAAAGAAAGAAAAAAATAAAAACAAGCTTGTTGAGCACTTTACTGATGTGTAAGAAAAGTGCTTAACAAGCTTTTGTTAAGCTCCCCTAAACAATGTTATGATCAGGTGTCCCTGTGGACTGGAGATTGACAGCAGACAGTGCTGGCCAGCAAAGAGCAACAGCAATAGGTAAACAGCTTTAAAAGATTCTTCATTCTGCCACACTTATAAACATAAAGTGTTGCATTACAAATTGTCTAGCACGTTCTAAAGCCCTTTGTTCTCTGGAGGGACACTTTGTTTCTACCTGTTGTCAGCTTTTAAAGGCTTTCTGATATGCTAATAAGATGTATGCTAGTCTTGACTTTGATTATTAGTCTACATTTGCTTACATAATGACTCAGAACAAGTTAATTATCCAGACAATAATCCCATGTTACCCTGAAAAGAGGCACTTGAACCTCATTGATTAACCAGTTAAATAAATAAAATTAAATAAGATAATGCATTTGACATGTACTCAAACTATTGCTTATGAAATCATGTTACTGCAATACAGGCTGGAGAGCAGGCTGTGGAGTCTCAGCATAGTGTGAATACTGCCAGTGATCCATCCCATGTTTTCCCCCATGCCATCTCAAACAGAGAGGATGCAAACAGATTCCCCATTCCAAGCAACACAGAGGATATCATAAATTACACCCAGAAGCAGTAGACAGTACATACTATGTGTCATGTCTGTGTTGTGCACCTATAGGATGTGTACTTGTGGTATAATGCATCCTTTCTCATACTGCTGCCTGCATGCAAAGATTTCAACACATACTGTCTGAGAAGAGTCTATGATGTAGTGCAGTGCAATGCTACTACAGGGGTTGTATATTCCTATTAGTCTGTGACTCTGCATTTGCTTCATGTCTTGTTACATGGCTCAGTCATTTACCACACAGCACATCTATTTATTATCTATCCTGCACACTGGTTGTGTGTTTATGTATTTATTTGTTTATTTGCTTATTTTTGTATTAATTTATTTATTTATGTCTAGTTGTTAATTGGCTAAGTTGACCTATGACCCAGGTGCACAGTAAGACACAGCCCATAGTACTTTAGTTTACATCAGAATCTGAAACTCGTTTGTGTGACTTGAGTGTAAAACATATTCAGTACATAATTTGCTGTCCACTTGCATTCAATCACAAGAACAAAGAGGAGGTTAATAGTATACTATAGATGACAGTGCACATATTACAACAGCATTAGTAACCTGATGTGTAAGTACAGTACAAGGCTGTCTCATGCAGCTCATAATGATGTCTCTTGTCTTGTTTTTTCTGGCAGATGCATGCAGTTTCAACATAATGTTTTTTGTAGCAGTTCTAAGTTGGTGTCCTTCTATGTGTACTGTTAGATTTTCTGTAATACATACCCATTGCACTGGTAATTTTCCCCAGTTGCCAGTCCTTGCACTGCTGTTTGTCCATGCTGATTTCTCTGATCTGTAACATCACACATATTCCTGTTGTAAATATCTCTGCTTTAAGTGGCTGAGGTGAGATTTCCTAGTGGAAGACTGCTGGGGTCAGTTTATGTCTTATCATTTTTTTCCACCTTGAAAATGCTGATACCTTTCAGCCTGTCAGTTTGCTGTCATTGAGCACGTACAGAATGGGAATGACTGATTGAGCAAGGTCAACAGTTTCATTTCATCCAGTGATAAAATCTCCTGCCCATCTTCATCATCTGCTCATTAGGAGTAAATTTTCTGCTTACCATGCCACTGACATGATTGTAAAGCCTAGCACTAAAGAAGGCCTTTGTTGTGGTCATAATTTATATTTCTGGCAGACATTTTCTGGTCAAACAAAAATAATTGTGAATCTTTCTGTTTAATGGCAGAAAACTAGCCCCTTGATAACCATTTTGTGCCTGTAATAGTGGTGTAAACAATCTAAACAAAAGTAAGAAAAAGAAAGCTACCAGTAATGTATCATAAATACACAGAAAGAGGGTTTTTTGCTAAAATCAATAGTAGAAAGGCAACAATTTCAGATTTAGTTTCATACTTGGTTCTTTCAACAAAATATATATATGATTTAAAAGGAAAGTACTATATTTTAAAACTGTAAATTAAGAGAAATCACATTTGATAAAACTGTTTTATAACATAAAAATAAAATAGAATTTTAAACACTATTTACATAGGTTCATAGGTTCATAGGTTCATACTAGGCTATCTGCCCAAGGGCATTTATAAGCCTAGCCCTACATACAAATTTTCTTTTATTAAGATTCTAACAAAACACTGTCATGATACAAATGAAATATATAATTCATCTTACGCTACTAATAAACCATTTTATTACAATGCCCTGCTGAATGTGTTCATCAGCTTACATCACTAATAAACCATTTTATTACAATGCAGTGCTGAACACATACAGTTTATGCAATAACATGATTACTTTTTCGTTTTATAAAGCATCTGTCTACTGTGCTCTAGGTTAAAAATAATAAAAATGATTCCAGTCCCTTTCAAAGTAATTCAAACCAAAACCATCTTTCACCTTAGCTTACGCCAGAACCATGTTTTTAGGATGTTTTCTGCACATAAATTTTCCACTGTATCTTATTTATTTGCAGCATACACACTGCATCAGAGTGTCTTCTGTAGGTCTCATATCAGATTATAGTAGACCTGTATCTACTTTACTTATATTGAACTATAACCTAGTTTATCATAACATTTACATATAGCCAAGCAAATTCAGCAAGATTGCTGTCTTTGTACATAATCCTAGTCTAATAATAGATTACACCAACAATTAACAAGAAATAATCAATTTCACCATTGCATGGATCTATTGCATGAGGTAAAGTAGAGTGGCATATAATGCAGAGATGCCACAGACACAAGGAAATCTGCAAGTTACCAGCACTTACCTCTGCTGAAACAGTACAAGCAACTAAGGCCAGGAGATGGAGAAACTGCATTCCCCAGTGATATTCAGCCCACTCAAGAAAAGGAGTATTCTGTCTTGAAGATGACAAATATGAACAGTGTTTAGCGATCATAGGAAGTTAAGGTTACTGAGTATTGTGACCACTGCGCCTTACCAATTCCTACCCTAGACTTCACCACCCCTCTCAAGAAGGGCGAGACCAGTCAAGCCTGAAGTAAATTTATGAATACTCATCTAATTACCCAAGTCCCTTTTGGAGAAAGATAGTGTATCACACCATTTTAGCTACAGGGGGAGTCTATTCCAGCGGTGAGCAAGTCGCTGAGATATGAATCTCTCTTCACCTTATTTTATTGATGTGCTGAAGCAGGTTTAGATCCTCTGTTCTATTATTTTGGAGATAAAAATAAAATAAAGAATGACAAAGAGGAAGTCTACTAAACATATTAAAGAACTGAGCAAGGAGGCAAAGTATGAAACATAAACAAATTGTGAAAGAAGCAGAAGCCAAACATATAAAATAAACTGGCTAAACAGGCAGATTATTAAACATAAAAAAAGAACAGGAATAAGAACAAGCCAAGTGTTAAGGTTATACAAAATGTACACCTAAGGAAAAATATACTACTGAAGGATAGAAGGACTTGATGAACCCCCCACAGCAGAAGTTAGGTGTCAAAAAAGCTTCCAGATCCAGGTCAGTACAAGAACCATATATCTTACATAAGAAAGTACTTATCAGTTCTAGGACAGCATAGTACAGAAGTTGTTGAAGGTGATCCATAGTAACAACCAGTACAAGAAATGTATGGTTTAGCATACTAACACCAGTGCAAGCCAACAAGCAGTACAGGTGTGGATAGGGGTCTAGTGCAGAACTGCATGAGTACAGGTCTATGCTTTTGTTGGGGATAGTCCCCCATTTTTCCAAATTTGTCTTAATAAGGGAAGTTGGAGAACGAAGAAGGGCAGAGTGTGTCAGAGGCATGGTAGGGAAGAGTTAAGGAATTTCTCTGATAAAATGTGAAACACAGACAAGACAGACAGGAACACTATGGTAGGCTGACAGTGAGAGGAGGAGACAACACATACAGATGGCAGACAGAGAAAAAAGGAAAGGTGTGGAAGGCCAAGAGTACAGTTTCACCCCAGTCTGGATTCCCTTAAATATTCCCTCATCCTGATGGTCCTGGGTGAGATGACTCCAATGTTGTGGGGGACTGTGGCCACTGGTGGTTGGATGGTTGGAGGTGACCAGGACAGTGAGTCCTCCACCCACTGAAGGGAGATTCACTGTAGCCCCAACACCTCTCCACCACCCTCTTGACTGCAACCTCATCAAGGTCCTGAAACCCAAACTCCTGGCTTGCTAGACTGCTATGTGCCAGGGTACCTACAGGATGAAGCCACCACTCCAACCTTGCAAAATACTCCCTTTGTTGGCGACCTGTGGAAAACAGAATTTAGAAGGGGAAAGAAATAAAAAGGTAAAGAGGGGAGGGCAAAAGAGAAACAGTGAGCCAGAAATGGAGAGAGAGACACACAGACTGAGACAACATCAAAGTCTTAGAATACCTGTCAAAGACTAAAAAAATATTTCCATGGGTCCAGACAATATACCAGGCTGCCTTCTCATCAGTGCTAAGCATGCATTGACTGAGCCTGTACTTAAATTGCCAACCTCAGTCAATCTACAGGGTTTGTTCTTGATGCCTGGGGATCAGCCGCTGTGACTCCCCTACAGAAGGGCTGTGCTTCTATAGGCCCAAGTAGTTCATCATCTCACCAGCCTTGTATGCAAAGCCATGGAACATACCATACCAGAACTCACTTATGCAGACATAGGCAACCTAATTAGATCTAGATCCCAATCAGTTTCATTTTGTGAAATGCAGGTCCTGTCTTCTGAACCTAGTAAGCTTCTTTGAGAAGGTTACAAGAGCTGTGGACAGTGATCATTCTGTGCACATTGTCCCAAAGTGTCTTGACCAAGAAAATTAAAGGTTTTAAGTCTTTCAACTACCTTGATGGATAATTACAAGTCTACCTACCCTCATTATCCTACAAGTTGCTGCAAGGTGACCCATGTCTTAGTTTTCAAGCCATGAAAGACCCAGCCTCATTTACATCCTATTTCTTTGCAAAACCAGTGGCTCTTCAAATATCCACCCTATGTACCTAAATCTAAACCAACAAATAAACAAAATTCTCTGGAAAGACAGGTTCCTAACTTATCATATTCTTAGGCTATGGAATAAGTTATCACTACAGGTCAAATAAAGTACTGTTTTGACTAACTTTACGGCTAGTCTTGATGATTGGATGGGTAGACACAAATTTATACAAGGGTTATCATGTAAGGCCCTGCTTGATTTGGGAGGTGAGTACTATGAAGTACTTAGAAAGGGTCTGCTTAAAGATGTACATAGCTAGGCATCTTATGGTCTGAGTAATCACCTGCCTAGTATGCTCTTATATTCCTATGTAACACAAGGACTCATACGTGTTAAATAGCAAATGCATTTATTTCAATGACACAAATCAAACTGTCAGTAACCAATTAAATATTTTGCATTAATAATGTAATAGTAAGTACACACTGACAAGGGCTGGTTGAGGATCAGGTCTGCTTTCATTAGTGTTACTGCATGTACATTAATATGATTGAATAATTGCATTAATTTCTGCAGTGAAATCCATAAGTCATTTGCAATTAATTAGTGTAGCAGGTGTTGATAACGACTGCATCAGAGTCAGGTCTGCTTTCACTTCCAAAATATTCTACATACTCCATTTTTTTCCACTTGACTGCTTTACTAAAATAAATTCACATAACTCTGAATGAATATATTTACTGATTACTTAGTGATATTGTAAATCTGACAGCTTGTCAAAATGAAATCTATTACATAATTATTCATGGTCATTCTATTTGTATTTTATATATATCTATTACTTCCATTTTTGAATAATCTCATACTTACAGTGTCATGAGACTAGGTGATTAATCCTACTGTGAAACTGGGCCTGGTTATATTCCACTTCCTCAGAACTGTGGAGATTTGAACAAATAGGAGAAAAGGGGTTTGAGTTACTGAAACTGAATGTGTGGCAGTGTACCTTTTAAGACTCTAATATTTCATATTTCTACTAAATTTTCTAATACAGCTTAAGGTATGACAATATCTTCCTCACTTCTATCTTGTATTTTATCATATACTCAGCAGATTCTTATGTTGTATGGAAATGCAACACATTACTCTGTAAGCAGAAAGTCAGTTTCAGGAAAGGCATAGTCTTGCAGTTCTTATTTTGGCTGTAAACAACTTTCAGTTGTCCAGTCTAAGCTCCAAGGAATTATTGCCATGTATATTCAACTTTTTAACACACGTCCTTAGCATTGTCACTACTTACACAATATTGTAATGATGTCTTTATTATTGTTTTTTGTAACCAGTACCCTAAAGTATTACAGTTTCCATTATGTCAAAGCTAATAAACACTTTGTAGTTCAATACGGGTCTGCACTCCCCTGCCCATAATGGGTGTGGTGCCTCTGTACATGAGACATTGAGGGCACTTCTGGAAATCCTCAATGCATTATCAATAGTCATCCAAATCTCTCAGAGAAAGGTGCTGCAATGGTGCTTTTTACTGCAACGTATAAGTAATACATTTTAAAGTGCAATTATGACTAAAATGCACGATACAAACTGAGTTATGAGGATGTGTAACACAAGTGATAGCATCAGCAGAGTAAAATACTCTAATTCAGCTGCAATGTAGAATAATGAACAACAAACAAAAAGTTACTCACCAGCAAATTAAAATTTATGTGTGATATGTCAACACTTTCAAATGTTCGCTACACCTAAAAGCTTGAATCAGTCTCGCTGATACAGTTACATAATTTTACTATCTTCTGTAACCTACAAAGAATAACAATGCTCAACATATAATATATATTTATAGAGAGAGATAGCTATGTATATATATGCACAACACACACATATCCAAAGATATTATATATATATATATATATATATATATATATATATATATATATAAAAAAACATACATACATATGTATGAGTATATATATACATATATATGCATGTGTGTCTCTGTGTGTGTGTGTGTGTGTGTGTGTGTGTGTGTGTGTGTGTGTGTATATATATATATATATATATATATATATATATATAAATAAAAATAGGTACACAAACACACACACACACACACACACACACACACACACACACACACACACACACATATATATTATATAGCTATATATGTACAGACATTTCATTAAACTTCACTTCAATATACAAAAAATGTATTACTTTTTATAGAACTCTGGCCTTAACTTCTGTACCTCCAAAACCCAGCCAGCTGCCCCTCCCCCACCTCTGCAGGTCATCATACATGTTGTGACACCCATGCACTGGCCCAGTAATCAAGGAGCCTGAATCCTCACCACTAGCACCAGTGAGGGGCATCCACATTGGGAGGATAACAAGTACACACACAGTAAAGTACAATTTCCCTTAAGAGCACACAGAGATCTCAGTCAGTCTGGGGCTGGTTTCTCCCTTTCTCTCCAGATCCCCAATAATACTTCCCACTGGTACAGCTATAGAGTATAGTCCTTTGCCAGGGTTCCAAGCCAAGAACTCCCAGCACTCTCTCTGTCCAACCAGTGCTTCATGTCCCTCCCCAGGTAGCTGACACATACACACACTTTGAGATATGATTTATATACAAACACACAGACACTCCTGGGGAAGGCTGTAACAGGTTCACTAACTAAGCCCCTTCTGCCCAGGCTATAAGGTAATAATCCACTGCCACCAGAACCCCTATTTATTAGCTACTATAAGGCCCTTCCCAAAGGGTGACCAATTACACTGTGTAATATTACTGTTATCCAAATAGTAAGTGTGGCCCAGGGCTAAAGCTATTCTGGAGTGGCATAGTACAGTATCACCAAATACATGCAACTACTCTTAAGAGCTTAAATTATCTCTACACAAAACAACCACAGTTGAAAGGTTTAAAATATTTAATAATAAATAATAAAAACACAAGACAATACTTATCAATTCAACACAATGACAATAAAGAGTTCAGAAATCACAGGAAAATGCTTTAAAACAATACTGTAGGATAGTATGACATATATATAGAAAACTTCTAGTCTAACCTGACTATATTCTATCCATCTCTAAGAGAAATACTAAGTTCTAAATACTACTTACATACAGAGCAAGGAAGTGCTGGTGAGTTGTTGTGAGCTTCAGACAAAATACAAAATGCCCAATCTTTCCCTCTGAGAAAGTCTTAAACTGATAATACTCAGTACTGCTGACTCATCTCACATTACATCATTTTTATCACTTCTCATTCAGTTCCCAGGCTAACAGAAACTCAAAATTTACATTTCTATGTAAGCTACACCTGGCCAGGAAGCCACAGCAATAAAATACACTTTTACATGTAAAATTTAGCAATTATCTCTGTCTTAAAACAATAGAAAGAATTTGCTTGTCCAGACATCATGTCTCCAAGTTTGAGATCAAATACAGTGGTAATTCTTTACTTCACAGCTTTCTTCCAGCAGGGTGCACTGTGGTTACATTTCTGAAGCTCAGTACAATGTATAGTTTAATCATAACATATAGTTCTCTTTACATTTGCAAAACAAGCCTGTGGATTACATTAATATTTACAATGATATAGAATTATCTACAAATTTCTATCTAGCTAGGCTGGCAGCCTTCACGCATGTTACAACACTACTGACCTTAGTTGGGGATCCCCATCAGTGAAGTGAGCAGATCCCTCAGCTCCTACATTAATATAAATTTTTCCAGGTTTCCCTGAAGGTAGCCTGGTACAAACTCTGTATGTGTGACTCTTGCAGCAGGTAAAGAAAATTCTTGGTCTCTTTCAGAGACCATGTTAAGGCATAACGCTGGGATTTAATGGACAGCATTGCAGTAAAGTTTATGTTGAGAATGATATGTAGAGGTATGAAAGTGATACTACTAGGGTGTGAACCTTACTCACTAGGGGATGACATCATTCTGCCTAATTCCTTGCACCCTGTGCATGACCTGAGCACAGAAAGGTATTAGAATGCTTTGACTAAATAAAAATGCAGCAGGACTGCACACTTAAGCTGAAGCTTGCATGACACTTATGGACTTGCATGAGAAGATCACAGCTCGGCCACAGCAGTATGAGGGTAGCTATGACAATTATAACACCTATTCATGTGTGCTTTAATATTATTCAGAGAGCGAAGCATAGCTAGAATTCATTTACATACTGACTACACTTTGCCACTCTTTTATAGTATGCCATCTTAAATGCTGCTGGGCTCCACGTTTACATGAAAATTGAGGGGAAGTGAAAAATGAAATGAAACATATAAAAGTTCACAGCATAAAATTATGATTACAGTTCACAGTGGATTTCAGAGTGATATCCTCAGGATTAGCCTTTGATTTACTGGTAGGGCATGAAATATTGCAATAATTATATGCTTGTACCTGCAAATATTTGAGATGTGTAAGGTGTTATATTCAAAGCTGCCTACATACTACATGTGCACCTTGGTTACTGTAGGCACTAGTCTCTAGCCATGGAAATGCTGAAAACCACACTACAGGCAACCTTTCTGTAAACAAAGAATGAAATACATGACAATTTAATAATCACTTGGACACACCCTTACAACAGACCCTTAAAGGCCAATATCTCACTATGCACATTCCACACATACTGCAGGAAAGGACTGTGTAACACAGGCAGTAGTGCAAAGGAAAGGCATATCCAGAAGTCATTATTAATACTTTACTGTGCTTCTGCTACTTCTTAATTAATGAATGAAATGCATGGCTCACAAGCCAGAACCAACTGCAGTTATGTAGATTAGGGTGGTGCAATTCTTAAGAATGTGCATTTTCAGGTTACAAAATGTTGAGGCAGCAGGGAGCAGCACACAGGAGAGACAACTTTAGTCCTCTAGAGAGTCAGATCCTCATGGATGTAGTAGGAACATATGGGAAATGTCTTTGTAGAAATGGGAGCCAAAACAGAAGGAGAAATATAAGGCATGTAATCGAATACTGTCTGAAATAAGTGTGTTGGGGAAAGGACCCACACCCTGCCACAGCACAGGAAAAGGGCTAATAACATAGCAGGACATGCCAACTCAAAGGCTTGGCAGAATGCAATTGCACATAGTAACACTGGTGGTGACTCTTAACTAGTCCAACCTTTAACACTGGAAGTAGAGTACCTTCTCCCTATAAGGGGCAATGATGAAGATGCTGCAGGAAATCATCCGAGGGGGTGGTGACACCAGCACTTTCAGACCCCTACAGCATCCACAGTCAAGCACTGAAGGTTAGTGTTTAGCTGGCTTTGCTAATTTCAGGCTAGGTATAATTGGCATGGTACCTGAGTACATAGAACTTTTACATGTTTCCTCATCAGATACTCCATCAACAACAGGTGTAGCACAAGCTCTACCTGTAGTGAATGATAAGTGTAGACATCACACCTTTAAGAAAAAAATCATATGTAACTTTCACAAGTCACATGAACCATATCTTGGCTATTTCTTCACATTGTCAGCACCAGAAACAATCATGGCAGACTGATGTTGGCTGTTGACAATGATAGTATAATTTTCATTCTCATGACACAGCCTTAAGACAGTGGCTCACATTAATGGGACTCTTATCCTACTGCAGTTAGATAACTCTGTAGGCAGTGACACAGGCTCCCACACTCAGCATAATGATGAAATGCCAGTACAAGAAGGGGTTAAACACTGTGTAGTTCAATAGCTGATGCCTGTGCATGTCCTGAACTCCCTGATTAAAAGTATATCCTTTTGGTGGTAGCAGTATCCATATTTATGTCTGTACACAGGGGTACCAGATAAAGACATTTTTTACAGTTAACTACAGAAACATGTAAAGCCTTGGCTGCTGAAAGATAAGAATATTATTGCTTGCATTTTTGCACTTGCTAACTGTTATCAGTGTTTTTGCTGATTCTTTTTGCATTTTGCTGTAAGTTTTGCCTGTTTTTCAACTCTGCATTTAATCTATTGTCTGGGCATGTCTACTATGTAGCATAGACTAGCCAAAGATCCTGCTGTGTCTAGTTCTGTTTGTAGTTGAACTGAGCACTAATCCCAGCAAACTTTTTCTAGAGAGGGCCTTCTGTACCCTTGTGGCAGGAGGTGTGTGGCTGGAGACCCAGCCTTTGAAGCTCACCAGACTAGGGCTCTGTTCTGAGCTTTTGAATGGCTATTTTGCCAACCAGTTAGGCTTTTTCATTTATTTTGAAAGTCCAGCATTTGCTTGAGTTTGTGTGATGCATAGCACCACACACTAACATGCAGATACGATTACTGGTTTTCCCCCCGGGTATAGGAACAGTAAATTTTCCCTTAGCTGTAGTCTGTTCTACAGTGGGGACTTTTCCAGTCTATAGATCAGTACAATGTCTGAGCTATCCCCTCTAGTTCTGTTTATCTATACTAGTAGACTACCCTCTTGCAAGAACCCCAACAGGCCATTTACGGTCATTCCCTATTAGCAACCACACCTCTCACCTATCACCATACAAGGACAATACTCCACCTTTTCTCCAGCGTACCTGGTTGAATTAGGCATCCCGAGAGAATGTAGCAATTGTCTCATGTACACTGACAACCCACTTCTTTTACGATACTCAAACTCAACATGCAAGAAGTGCATCTACATAAAAAACATAGAATGAATGCTCCCTCGCTCATCAGTCAGTATACCTGACTCCAAGGAGGTTGTCAGCACTCACATACCACCACCCTCACCTACCATGCAACCAACACATAACCCCATATATGCAGAGGTCCTCTCTAAAAATCTATCCAAAGCACAGAGACCTCCCAAACACAAGCACACCACACATAGCCAATGTGTAGCTAAATACACTACACATAAAAACACACATGCCAGTGTCTCACTAGGCAAGTCATTAAGGCATAAAACAAAACCAAATTTACTAGTCACAGGTGACTCTAACATTTGACAAGCTGATGTGCCACTCACCATATTGGATAAGGAGAAGGTCACAGTTAGCTGCATGTCTGGTACCGGGATCCAAAATATCACACATGCACTCAATTCTCTCAGCAGCAAGTATTGTTATGACTCTGTCATAGTACATGGTGTGAACGACTTGAAATGTACCTCTCTGGACTACATGAAGGCATGCATGACTGAGCTCTTGAATTATGTGTCCCAGGTAGGTATGTCCCTAGCCTTAAGTAGCATACTACCCTCACCCAGGATGATGCCACAATACAAGCAAAAATTGGTTGACTTCAAAAATTGGCTTAATTTCTGGTGTTATTCTAAGGGGATACAGTTCCTATCAGCTTGGGATGACATGGATGATAGACCTTGATGCTTTGCCAGAGATCGTCTTCATCTGTCATTCCTAGGATCTTGGCTTCTGGGAAAGGCTCTTGCCTCCCACAGTGCATTTTTTAGGTAATGTCATAAGTACAAAATTTCCAACAAAAACTTTTCCTCAAAAACCAGCATCAGGGTCATGCTGCTAATCTAGCAGTCTTAACCTAAAATTACTCTTGTTGGAAGCTACCCCCACCTTGGAGGATGCTGATGTCTGTGCTGTCACAGAAACCTGGTTCAAAGCTGTGGGGAGCACCCCAGCTATACCGGGTTACAACACCTTCCACTTGAACAGACCATCAGACTACAGCAAGAAATCCAAAGGAGGAGGAGTATCTATTTTTATTAAAGACAAATATTCCTCCAGATTGGTACATCTAAATAAGTCCCTCAAACTTCTCCATCTATAACTCTGTGTAGGTAAAACTCCTCTTCAGATTACTGCCAGTTATAGAACCCGCTCTATGAATCGGGACACCCACAATGCCTACCTGGACCTCCTGGAGTCCTTCAATATACCACCAAACACCCACATTTTCAACTATCCATCAAATGGTCTAGCTACACCTGCACCAATGCCCTTGCTCAGAGATTCTTGAACTTTGTAAACTCCAATGCCCTGGACCCCACTACTAGGGGCTCAAACAACTTGGATCTCGTATTCACAAACATGAGTGAGCATTGCATCTCCCCAAATGTACAGTCATCTCTAGTGAGATCTGACCGCAAGTCAGTCACACTAGAAGTAACAATAGAGTCTGACCTTTCCCTGGCTGGAACTAAACTAAAAAATTTCTCCAAAGCAAACTATAATCTCTTATGAGACAATATTACTAGCTTCATAGCCCCTACCCCTACTGATGGCAAGGATACCTATGCCAAGGTTTATACCTATGCCTTGTATACACATCTCCACAGCTGCATCAACTCAGCTGTACTTGATAGGATAAAATTAAGTTCATCATGTAAAAACAAGTCTGTTTGGTGGACATCCACCATAAACAAACTTTACAACAGGAGAAAGAAACTACTGTCAAAAAGCAGTAGAAGACAGTCCCCTAACTCAAAGGACACCCTTTTTGGACTAAATAAGCAAATAAGACACCTAGTAAAAAAATTCAAATCAAACTATGAATCTAAATTGGCCTCCCTTGCCAAGGATAACCACAAGGCATTATTTGGCTATGTCTACAACCTTAAAGGAAAATCCCAGATTTGCACTGAACTTGTTGTAAATGGCACAACATATACTGAACCTGGTGATACTGTTAACCTGCTGGCAGACAGGTTCAGTGAGAACTTCACCCATCTATCACCACCCAATGTACAGCAAGACATTGCTCCCACATGCCCCCCCCCCCCCCAGAAATCTCTAAGGAGTAGGTCCTTAATGCTCTTTCCAAGGCAAAAAACACAGCATCTATGGGACTAGACAACACCCCTGGCTGCATCCTAAATTGCTTAAAGCAGGAGCTAGTGACACCTCGGAGTACCCTCTTTAACCACAGTCCCACCACTGGGTATGTTCCTGCAGACTGGAAAACTGCCACTGTCAACCCCCTCCACAAAGGGGGCTCCTCTGCTGATCCCAGGAATTACAGACCAATAAGTCTGACCATTCTCATATGCAAGACCATGGAGAGAATCATCATGGACCTTGTCAACAATGACATTGGTGACCTCCAAACATTAGACCCATCCCAGTTTGGTTTCATCAAAGTGAGATTGTGCCTACTGAACTTGGTGGACTTCTTCAAGGCAAGTACCAAAGCCCTGGATGAAGGCCAAACTGTGTATACTGCCTAGACCTAGCAAAAGGCATTCAACACCATTCCCCATTCAGGCATCATTGATAAACTTACCCAACTGAACATAAACAAGTATATAGTTAGGTGGGTTGCTAACTGGCTCACAAATAGAACACACACGGTTAAAATAGGGACTCTTCATCCACCTCCAAACCAGTAACCAGTGGAATACCACAGGACTTGGTACTGGAGACTCTGTTGTTCAGAATTTACTTTTCAGAAGTACAGGCCAAAACAAAAGGCATGTGGCTAACAAAGTCTGCAGATGACTGAAAGCCTGGAGCGATCATTGAATTCCCTTGTGACACTTACCCTTCAGGAAGGTCTTACTCAAACCAACAACTGGTGCCAGAGTCATGGGCTCAAGCCAAATGCTAAAAAGTGCCTCATCATCACCTTTGGCAAGGGAGACATCCCTGCAAAGTACCTCATTAACAACAACACCTTAAGTACCCAATCCGTGGTAACAGATCTAGGCACACAGGTTGACGGCAACCTCTCCTTTAACCTTCATGTTTCCAAAGTGGTGAGGAAGGCCTTTTATGTTGCCCATCTCATCAATAAGGGCATTCCCTCCAGAAAAAAAGAGGGTATAACCCACCCTGTACTCCTCTCTTATTAGGCCAATTATAGAATACAATGTGACCTTTGGTATGTACCTTGCCAGGCACCTCCAACAATTGGAGATACCTCAGAGGTACCTTACAAAGAAAATTCATCATGTCCGACACCTGTCTTGTGTTGATAGACTAAATTCCCTGTTGGTATACTCTGTGTCCTACAGACTACTCAAGGGTGACCTCTGCCTAGCCTATAAGGCAACCACAGGCCATGCCCTGATGGAAATGCTGCACATTAGCAAGGCAAATGGTACTCTCTGCACCCGCTCTAGTGGCTTTAACATGAGAGGCAATATTAAAAGGACCTGCTGGAGAGACAGGTTCATCTCCCAAAGGCTCATCCTACTCTGGAATAGGCTTCCAATCCTAGTAAAACAGAGCCCTTCACTGACCCTCTTCAAGCGTAATCTGAATAATCAGATAAGAAATCCCAAATTCACCCCCGGGGTTTTACCTGCATCCCTTCTGGATAAGGGCATCAGATATTGAGTGAGGTCTACTAATAGCACCATTAAAAGAGGGGAAAAGCTTGTTTGTGTGGAAGAAATTGTGTTTCAATAAAGCTTGTTCGTGTGGAAGAAAGTGTGTTTCAATAAAGCTTGTTCGTGTGGGAGAAAGTGTGTTTCAATAAAGCTTGTTCATGTGGAAAATATCAGTGGAGTTGTGGCTTGGTGGAATTGCTCTATTTTCTTTTGGTTTTGGCTGCTTTTATTGAACATTTTACTTTCCTGTTCATTTTGGCTGTGGGAAAAAACTTGGCTAGGCTTGTAAGGACCCCAGAGTCATTAGCCTAGTAACCTCCTATGATCCTATGATTATAGGATCCTATGTGCCTAGAGTAAGGTTGAGATGGCTAGAGTACTACAAGGTATACATGAGGAAATCTACCAGTACAAAGGAGTAGTGGAAGCCAGGGACAATGCCATGATCATCCCCATGGACAGTATGGGTGAACACATAGCATCCATATCAGCCTCCATGTGTACACCAGTTAGGACATATCAGACACCGGGGCCACAGACAGACATGGACAAGGGAGTGTCCACATACATGGTGGACAAGCAGACTGGGCACTGCCTGTATCCCAGGAAAGTGCTACAGATGTTCATGTGAATTCCCAAAAGAAGAAGGCAGTCAGGCCTCATCAGACTTCCACAACAAGTGGTAGAACTCTTAGTAAAGGTCTAGGTCCCACATCACTGTTAGATCAACATCAAGAGCTTCTCCTGCATCCAGTAGATCCCATCATCAAAGCAACTCAGCATCAAGCTCACATGCCAACGATTCCTCATAGTCTCTGTGACCATTACCTACACTATTTCTGGGGACATCGCACATGGCATCTTCCCAATAATTTTCACCATCTGTTACACAGACCTTACTCACCCAGAAACACAAAAACAGTCAGAAAAGGCAACAGCAAGATATATTTTGTTACTGAAAAGCAACAAGCAGGTAAATACAAATTCACTAAGTAACACACATAGTAAAACACTCACAATATACCCTAAACATTTTCATAACACCTGCCCTTCTGCCAAACCTCTCAACTGTACAAATTTTTGGAGCATGTATTCTTATTTTTGTTCTGCTTCTTATAAAATGTGTTGTTTTCTAGCAAACCACCACTGAGGATTTAAGTCAGTAAATAATGACATACATGACAGTTTCAGACTTCATATGCTTCTAAAAATGAATGCTAATGCAAATCCCGTTGTTCTAACCACTTTCTAAGTTTATAAGAGCAATATTTAAAATCTTTCCTTATTTTTGGGCATTGGTCCCCCTCATTATTTCAGGCTTTGTCCAGATTTCTTGCATTAAAATATTGAGAGGTATGCCTTCTGCACTTCAATCAAAGTCTGCAAGTGTAACTAGCACTACTGACACTGACTATTATACACTGTATAAATGATGACAGCTAATACCCTCTGAAAATAAACTTTTGTTATGGCATAAAGAGAAATCTCTGCTGTTCATGGTAAGTTGTCTACAAACATAGCCCACAAGTAACAATGTATGCGTCAAGCATGATACAGTATGTGTGACTTCTTGCTGTTATGTAGTGAATATCATGGCCCATAGCTGTGGACTAGAAGCTGCCTCTTGACCTGCACAGCCATGTACAATGCACAAGGCTACCAGAGGGGTCGCCACACTACTGCTGTCAACTAGTCACCATCACTGGTGGGGCAAAGTACCACTATCAGTGACTGTCTTTGGCAGTAATATTCCAGACCAACAGATGATCATGTGCAGAATGTAGCAGATGGTAAACATTCATCACGTAATAATAGACTCATACAAAAGGGCTCCCCTGATTCATCCAGACAATAGAAATGGGATTTGAGCAGGCCAAACACTCGCTCAATGACTATCTGTGTCTGGGAGAGGCATTGTTAAAGCACTGTTCAGCAGCTCCCTGTGGGTTATGGACTGGTGTCATCACCTACAGCATCACATGGAAAACAAAACAGGGAGGTGGCACATAAAACAGAGGGTGATTACTCAATACTACCTATGCCAGTCTATACATATAGAAATGACTATGGTTAACAACATCAGAATAGTTTGCACTTGACAACTTGGTGACTAAGAGGAATCCTACCATGCAGGAAGAGGAAGTACAGCAAGATTGTGTGCCAGATTTCAGAATCATGGACACTTCACCCCCATGCATCACACACTAACTAGCAGTTAATAGAATGGTAGCTCTCCCTGTTCTAATACCCCTTCCCATGGCCTAAATGAGGCACTTACAGCAATATGGTTGCAATCTATTGCACCTGGCACCTAACATAATTATGCCATTCCACAGAAGGCATAAATGGTACTGGCTTAGTCTTGTGGTGACACTGGGAAATAGATATACTGATCAACATGTAACAAGAATATGTCAAGGATCTGCTGCAGTATCCTCATGGCAAAAGCCTGTGAGATACCCAATATGTCCCTGGATTGCCTCTGAAAGGTTCTCATGACAAGTATGGTGATAGCTATGCATACCATGGCATCTACAAGTATAGGAAAGCCAAGCTTTCCCCCAGTTCCCATTTGTGAGCCATACAAACTTACCAAAGGCTATATTATATCCCTGCCCACTTTAAGCCTTTCCAATAATTCCTACTCAACAGAGTCGGGACGAGTAATTCTTTGCCTATATCTTCTTCTCCAAGACTGAGGAGCACTGCTCCATGCATCAAGTTTTGGCACGGCTGATATGAACAATTCACAGTGGGATACAGGAAGACTGACAGAGAAAACAAGCATGCATGTGGAATACAAAGTGGTTAGAAAAATACAAAAACTGACTGAGAATATGAAGAGAGGAAGAACCTGTACCACTTATGAGATATGTGAGAATACATCTCTAGCAGAACCTGTTGAATAAAATACAAATAAAATATTGCAAAGCAGAAGTGTAGTAAAATAAGCAGTAGAAGTGTCATTGCAGCCAGGGACTAGCAGAACAAAAAAAAATGGAACACTCATTGAAAGTGACTATTCTAAAGTAATGAAATTAGGCATTAGGTAAAATACACCACTTGAGCTGAATTCTACATTTTCTGGAAACAGAATTTTCTAGAAACAAAATTCCAGGCAGTATGCTGGTGCTGAGGTGGACAAGTTAACAATAAGAAATATTTCACCAGTGTAATTAAAGAGGGAGGGGCATTCTCTTTTCTAAGTTATAAACTCATTTCTGTCAGTGTAAGAAAGAAACTTCAAATAAGGGAAGACACTAAGCAACAACAAAAAAAGTAAAATTGAAGATAAATCCTTTGCAGAAGGAGAGCAATCCAAAGAAGAAAAAGGACTTCAAAGGGTGGCATTCAGTCACTGACAGAGGATGAGCCACAAAAAGAAGAGGAAAAGGAGAAAGTAGTACACACTGAGAGATAAGGTAACTTTGAACAGAGTCCTTATGATATTCCTGCTGAGCCAAAATGACCTCTAAGCAAAAGAAAGTGCTAAATGAATCAGGTTTATAAAGAAAGGAAACATGAAAAATTAAACAGTAAGTGCTGAGCTACAAATGATCAAAAAATAACCATCTATAAATAAGAACTGCACAACAAGCATAATGTCTTTTTGCATCCCCTCCTCCACCTTTCATGTGAGAGGTTTGTTGCACAGCCCCTTACCTAAATACAGTATAACCCTGGTTATCCAAAACTTAGTCACCTGACTCTCTAGATTATCTATGACGTTGTAATGTCCTCCATTTAAACATGAAAATCTTGTCATTTAAGTTATTGTACTTGCTATATCTTATTTCAGAGTTTATCACTTTTATCTTACTTTCCATTGTCATAATACAAAAAAATAAGCAAAATAAAAGACTTTGAGGCAATGAAGAATGGATCTAAAATCAGTTGCTAATTATCTAACACCAAGTTAGTTGCCAGCATATGTCTGGTCTTGGTCTTAGCCATTCCTAAAGATAATTTGTAACAAATTAAAATACTTTACATCTTCACATTTTACCACTATTCCCTCATCTTTTTCCTACTCCATCTCTTTTTATTCCATTTTTGTAACATAAAGTTGCACTGTTTAATTTTTAATAAATTGAATATCACTGCAAAGTATTTCTATATTAATATATTTCCTTAAAATATGACGTTTTGCCATTACCTTATGTTGTTTGCATTCTTTTTTTTCCTCAACTAACATTTTGTTAGAATATATAACATTGTAACAGAGTTTAAAGAACATTGTAATATATCAGTTTAACAACAATGAATACACTAATAATTCAAAACAACTGTTTACAACTTTATATATACCTAAAAAGAAAGGAGTAATAAAATGTATTATAAAACGGGTATGGTTCCACTCAATAACAATACAAAAATTCTAGAGTAGCATGAGATGATAGATAAATTGGTAGATAAAAGCCACAATCAGAAGGGGTACAATGTTATAGAATCAGGTAATACATAAATAGAAAAGGAATGGAAAAATTATTTACCAAGTTAATTTACAAGACAAAGTTGTAAACTAGCTAAACTGAGTTTCCTAAAAGTTTTTTTTTTGTTTTGATGATTTGGGTACAAGTTCACACGGCTTAACGTAATCAACCATAGTACAACTGAAATTTACCTAGGTGGCTGATTTATGGCCTGAGCTTTTCTTAATAATACAGAAAATTTGCACAGAAAAGACAGTAAAAGATAATCTGACTCCTTTGTTAATTAAATTATTAGAAGGAATTTGAAGTATAGCAAATTGCCATAAGAGTGGTTATTCTATGATACCCAATAGTTTTACATTGGGAATGGCTGTAGTCCATAAATTTGTAATAAATTTATACTGCCAAAATGTGAAAAAGATATACATTGGGTTTTCCACATGTAGGACAGAATTGTGGGCACAGGAGAAAGAAAGAGGGTTTTTCTAGTTAGAGTCATGTGAACATTAGAAGTAAATATAAGTAATGTGTAGTACAGTTCTTAAAATATATCCATTTCATGTTAATTTGGAATATTTGATTTTTAAATATTTTTGTAATGAAGAAATAAGATTTAACCAATAGGAAGAAATACCTCTCAACTGTACAGATTTTTGCAGAATGTCCAGATTTTTGTCTCATATTTTTGGTGTGTTCCTCCTAAATTCTGTTACATTTCTGGCAAATAGCTGAGGATTGAAGTCATTAAATAATGACAAACATTTGAGTTTAAGACTACATCCTTCAGAAATTTCATGCTAATGCAAAACCTATTATTCTATCAACTTTCTAAGTTTGTAAGAGCAATATTTAAAATCTGTCCCTATTTGTCCCCCCATCATTTTAGGTTTTGTCAAGATTTGTTGCTCTAAGAGGTTCCAAATTCATAGATAACTGCAAATTGGGAGCTATCATAGATTCCTCCACTACAAAACATCTTACAAGAGGGTTTAACACAGACAAATGAATAGTGCCAAAGTCAAGTATTATAACTCAGTGCCAAGAAATGCATCATAGTACCTTTTGGGAAAACTGCCATGTAGGCTAATTACTCCATCAATAAGATACCCCTAAGAGTTGACTTGGTAATCTGGATCTGTGATCTGGGAAGATACATAGACAGTAATATAGCCTTTGACAAACATAGTAAAAAAATCATTCTATGTCACACAACTTATAAGTAAGGGCATTGCATACAACTCCAAGGAAGTCATAGCGCCACTTTATTTGACCTTTATCAGACCCATCATTGAGTACAGTACCCCCTCTGGCATGCATCTGACCATATATGTGCAACAGTTGAAATGCCTGCAAAGGTTTCTTACCAGGAGAATCCAGGGTATAAACACATTATCATATATAGATTGCCTTAAAGCCCTATCTCTGTACTCAGTCTCCTATAGGTTACTGACAGACGAACTATGCCTGGCATACAAGGCATCCTTGGATCCAGCTATGATGGAGCCTTTTGCATATCCACAAAATGAACAGTCTCAGAACCACTAGATCCAAGAATTTAAATTTTGCTTCTGGCACAAATAACAGATGTTGGTGAGGTAATGTGTCTCAAAAGATCCCCATACTCTGGAACAGGCTCTCCAGTTACATGAAGCAGACTCCATCCCTATCCCAATTTAAGTGTGAACTTGACCAATGGATGGGAAATTGGAAATTCTCCCCAGGTCTGCCCTCCATGTCACTGACAGACAGCGGCAGACAGTAAAGCCCAAACTAACATACCCTCCCCCACATATCCTGTAGAAACTTCCTAACATACCTCCTCCTAATAAACACCCATGATACAAAGGGACACAGTTGTGTTGTACGGCTAAGCTTATAAAGACCCTGATGGTCATTAGCCAAGTATATACCTATGAACCTATGAACAAACTTATGACATAATTGTCATACTGGAAGTGTGTACTTTAGCAAATATCATACAAGATAGTCCATTACCCAGACTATACAGCTGAAGGTAGAATATTCATTCATTGAAACCATTATTCACCAGCTACACTATGGGAAATCAATCATCCTTCTCCATTCAAATCTTCCTGACCTTCCCCTTCTGCTACACTTGTAGGGTCCGTAGTGTTAGAGATAATACCAGTATACATCCACTGCAGCTTCTTCACAGGATATTTCATAAGAATCCTTTATACTAATAACTGCCTCCTCTGCATCTGATAATGCTAATATACTGCCACTCCATCAGGCCTTCAACTGAGCTTCACAAACAGCCTCCTCAAACTGTATCCATTACTGAAAGGTAGCTTCCATGTAGTCATGTTAAACATTGACAGGTCCACCAGCCATTGGAAACTGTATTCCCAGTTGCCAAAATCACCAAAAGGCATGCCTGCTATCGTAACATAGTAAAACCTTAATCAGAATATCTATGGGCTTCCCATCTTTTTGCTGGTTTCAGTCAATGGCAATAGCAACAATTTTTCAACAACTTATGAGATCTTTGGAATGTGAGTGTACTGCGCCATCTTTGTTTTTGTATAGCTCAATAAATGCATACCTTCCTTTCCTTCCAGTCCAACAGTCAGTTGTATCCTCCATTGTAGCCAAACAGTGTTCCACATGCTCTACTTGCCCAACTGTTTCAACTGCTTTATTAGGAATCCCACAATGTGTTACTTAATCTGCAACATGGCAACTGGTTGGTCATGGAGAAACTTTAGATTCTCGACTCCATTTACCTCCATTTGCCTCATATAACCAGCTAAGTGTACTGTTAAATGCCATAGATCATATTACATTTCTCCCAGCACACCTTCACTTTTTTAAGATAATCTGAATTAACTTTTTTCTTACCCCTCTGACTTGGCTTGCACCTCTAGTGGTAACTCATCACTCATTTCCTCTTCTTCCTCCAAACTAATGCTTTTACAATTCCTTTCCACATGTTCCGTCATCTCTCGTTAATTGATCCATTCACACACACTGTTTCAAATTCCCCCTCAGATAATTAGACTAAGAAATGATGACTTTATTTATCCAAGACAGACTGAATGACCTATTTGATAAATAACTTCATTAAGTACAGTGATAAGACTTCCCACATTTTATTTCCTTCACTGCTAAAAGTAAATGAGTGTGTTAAATACATTTGCGACCAATGAGAAGTTATAAAAGGTAGAAAACCTATAAAGGAGGAGTGAGTATTTATAAGTAAAAATATATTTGAACAAACTCTTGAGGAAAACACACTAAAGAGTTTGAGATTAAGATGGGAGCTGAAATTGTGTTGGGCTGAAATTTGGATAAGGGAAATTATAATAAGGGAAATTTCAGTAAATTGATAACATTGTACAAGAGGCACATGAAATGAAAGTACTAAAAAGGGAAAAACAAAGAGCAAAGAGATACTAAAAGAGCAAATGACAAAAAACGGTGCTTCAGGAAAAGGCATGTTTTGAGAGGAGGCTGACAAGGAAAGAGCAGTCATAGCAGGGCTGTAAGTGATGAAGTACTGAACAAGGAGCAATACAAATAAAGAACTGGGATATACTTTGGGAACATAGCAAATGAAAGGAAGGTAGGACAGAGAAATAAACAGGAAGAAATGTAGAAATATCATAACATCAAAGGGAAAGATAATGAGTGGTTAGAAAAGAGAAACTAGGGATTAGATTGTGTGTATATACAGGATAAGTTTGAGGAAAGAGAACAGAGAGGTACCTCCCTGATAATGATAAGCCTGGAGAGTTTTCTAGTTTCTTAGTGGTTTAGTAGAGATTAAACACAGTAATTGAAGAATTAGAGGGGGAGAATCAAATGGAGTCTTATAGTGAGAGTCAGGAAATTTGGAAGACAAGGATCCCATAGCACTTACCAAACAGCCATAAAACTAAGGCTAGCACCAGGTTTAGTAGATATTTGGAAGGAAAGGAATGGAAACAATACATTTATCACCTTTTCTAGTGCAGAATGCAGGTAGGTGAGATGAACTGATTCATCCATATGGTACATATGGAAAGAGTGGGGGGACCTCAAAAAATGATGAAACAAGTATTTCAGATCTTTCCCCATTGTTGATAAGATAAGCAACAGATGGGAATTAAAATAAAAAGTGAAGGGAGAGGAAGAGATAAAATGGCTGGACAGCAATGAAAGAGGTAATAAATGAAAACTGTGATAAAGAAAATGAGTCATGGGGTAGCATATTGGAAAATATTACAGCAGTTTGGAGAAGATGCACAAAAGAGAATAGATGACTGATAAGAAAGATAATGTTGAAGCAGATAGCACAGACTAGAAATCTGAGGTCATGCAAAAAAGAGAAGGGCCTCAGAGACTATGAAAATAAGGGAGGGAATGGAGGATTAAGCTCCTATGCACAACGTTACAGCAACTGGAGAGTGGGAAAGTGTAGCCAGAGCTGGGGCGAAGAGGAGCTCCATTATGGTAGGGGTGTGGGGGAAGAAAACAGTGGCTTGGAAACAAAAGTCTCAAAGAGATGAAGGTAGAATATCTATCCATTGCTGATGAATCACATCTGACTCATGTAGCAATCCCATAAAAAGCAAATGCCATCCACAGATTTTACTGAACAATAGGGAATAGAACTAGATTGCCAGGCTTTTCTTCCATGACACACACACACACACACACATACACACACACACACACACACACACACACACACACACACACACACACACACACACACACACACACACACACAATTTAGAATCACCAATCTACCGACCACATGTATTTAGGATGTGGTAAGAAACTGCAATACTCAAGGAGAAACCCAGATGAATACATGGAGGGCATGAGATTCAACACAGAAGGCACCCCATGAACCAAAGTGCAGAATCTTTTGCTCTGAGGCAAAAATGCTACTCATTGTGCCACTAGATCACAGGGTCATAGGATAATAGCAGATTACTAGTAGGGTCAGACAGGGACTCTGCTTCACATGAATTGGAAGTTTGTTCCAGAGGAGAGATAACCTCTGTGAGCCATATATGTCTCTCCAGCAAGTCATGTTGATGTCACATACTAAGTTGACTTCCCTAGAGTAAGCGCATCTTATACCATTTGATTTATGAAAGTGCAGCATTTCCATTAGAGCAGGATCTGAGATTTCTTTATATGCAAGGCAGAGATCAGCACTGAGTAGTCTGCAAGATACAGAGTATAGTGGCAGAGATTTCAATCTGCCAGCATATGACATATGCTGAAGACCCTGAATTTTCTTTGTAAGAAAACTTTGAAGTCTTTCCAGCTGCTGCAGATGCCTGGTAAGATGCATACCAAAGGTAGCATTGTACTCTATTATTGGCCTGATGAGTGAGGAGTACAGGAGGGTTGGGCAAAGTAGAAAGCCTTTCTTACCACTGTGAAGACATGGTGGTCAAAGGAAAGGCTGTTGTCAACCTGTGTGCCCAAATCTCTCATCACTGATTGTGTGCTTAGGGTGCTGTTATTAATGTGGTAATCTGCAGGGATGTTGCCTTTGCCAAATGGGACAACAATGCATTTTTTGCGTTGTGTTTTAGCCCATGACTTTGATACAAGTTGTTTGTCCTTGTAATTCCTTCTTGTAGGATGCTGACATCTTTTGTAGACTCGATGACTGCACCCAGTTTACAATCATCAGCAAACTTTGTCAGCCACAGGCCTTTTATTTTAGCCTATACATCCAAGAAGTGGATTCCAAACAATAGGGGCCACAACACAGATCCCTGTGGAACACCACTGGTTATAGATCTACTGATGGAGGTAGAATCACATATTTTGACTGTGTGCATTCTATTGGTGAGCCAGTTTGCAACCCATCTGACTATCTACGGGCTGATATCCAGCTGGGTGAGTTTATCAATAATGCCTGAGTGGGGAATAGTGTCAAAGGCCTTGGCCAGGTCCAGGTAGGCCATATGCATGGATTTGCCTTCATCCAGGGATTTGTTGACTGTCTCAAAGAAGTCCACCAAGTTCAAGAGGCAGAATTTTCCTTTAACAAAGCCAAACTGGGTTGGGTCAAGCATTTGGAGGTCTCTTGTATTTTTGTTGATAAGTCCATGATTGTTTTTTTCCATAGCCTTGCAGATTAGGCTGGTCAGGCTTATGGATCTATAGTTCCCAGGGTCTGTGGAGGTGCCTCCTTTATGTAATGGGATGATGGTTACTGTTTTCCATTCAACAGGTACAAAACCAGTAGTTAGACTGTGGTTAAAAAGAGTACCCAGTGGTGCAGCTACTTCCTGTTTTAATACATTTAGAATGCAGTCTGGGATATTATCAGTTCCCATATAGGCTGCATTTTGTGCCTTTGGAGAGAGCATTTACAACCTGCTCCTTGGAGATACTAGGTGGAGGGCAGGTGGTAGGGATGCTTTGCAGGATATGTGGCAGGAACAGGGGGAAGAAGTTTTCACTGAACCTGTCAGTTAAGTTGGCTATTTCTGTGGGTACAGTATATGTGGTGCCATTAACAACCAGTTCTGCACAGATCTGAGTTTTTCCATTAAGGTTTCTGGTGTAGCTAAAGAAGGCCTTATGGTTATCCTTAGTGAAGGAGGCTAATTTGGATTCATAGTTAGATTTTGAATGCCATATGAGGTGTCTTATTTGCTTGTTTAAGCAGAGGAGGGAATGGTTCCAGTTTAGAGACCACTCCTTCCTGCTCTTTGACAACAATTTCTTTCCCTTACTGTATAATTTGTTAATAGTAGATGTCCACCAGGCAGGCTTGTTCTTTCTCAAGGCTCTTGTTTTGATCCTATCAGGTAAGGCTAAGCCAATACATTTGTATAGATGCTTATACAAGACATTGCTTTAAATCCCAGTATAGGTGCCCATGCCAACAGTGAGGGCAGGGGCTATGAAGCTATTAATGCCATCACGTATTGGGATGCAATTGGCTTTGGAGAAATTTTTTAGTCTAGTCACTGCTAATGGGGGGGTCAGAAATTATTGTTACTTCTAATGAGACTGATGTATGATCAGACCTCACTAAAGGGCCACGCACATGGGAGCACCAAATCCAGAATGTTTTGGCCCATTGTGGGGGTGTCAACCAACTGGTCCAGTGCACTGGAGTTGATGAAATCCATGAACCTTTGGGGAAGGGTGTTAGTGCATGTATAATTTACCCAATCTATGGATGTGTAGTTAAAGTCACATAAAACCAGGATGTTTGGTTATATCTTGAGCAATTCAAGTAGATCCAGGTATGCAGTGTGGGTATCCTGGTTCATGGAGGGGGTCCTATAAGTGGCAATAACATGGAGAGGAGTCTACCTACAGTCAACTGGATCTGGATTATTTCAAGGGAATCATTTTGTTTAACCAATCTAGAGGTGTATTTATCTTTGATGAATATTGATACTCCACCTCCTTTAGTTCTCGCACTTTCAGTCTGTGGTCTGAATGTGTGGAAGGCATTATAACCTGGTATGGCCGGGGTGCTTTCTGTGGCCTTAAACCAAGTCTCAGTAACTGCACAGATGTCAGCATCTTCTAAGGTGAAGGCTGTTTCCAGTGAGTGAAGTTTTAGGTTTAGACTCCTAACGTTTAGCAGCATAACCTTGAGGTTGCTTTTTGTAGATATTTTTACATCGGGAATTTTGTTGTTGTGACCTTGCCTAAAAAGGCACTATGGGGTAGGCAAGAGCCTTAGCCAGTAACCAAAATCCCAGAGGTGACAGATAAAGACCATCTCTGGTAAACAGTGTGGTCTATCTACCATGTCATCCCAGGCTGACAGGTACTGGATCCCCTTAGGATGACACCAGAAACTAAGCCAATTGTTGAAGTCAATCATTTTTTGTTTATATTGTGGTATCATCTTAGGTGAAGGTAGTATGCTGCTCAAGGCTAGGGTCATACCTGCTTGAGATACACATTCAGGGAGCTCAGTCATGTCTCTCTTCATATAGTCCAGTGAGGTATGTCTCAAGTCATTTACACCAGCATGAACTATGATGTAATCATAACGGTACTTGTTGTGGAGAGATGTGAGTACATGTATGATCTGGTAGATATTGGCACCCAACAGACAGCTGACCGTAACCTTCTCTTTGTTCAGCCTGGTGAGTGGGATATCTATGTGTCTCACTATAGAGTCACCTATGACCAAAAAATTTTGTTTAGATGTGTTTTGTCTTAGGACCTTGTTTGTTGAAACACTTGTGCTTGTGGTCTTATGTGTGTTGAGTGCTGTAGATACTGCATTACATACAGCATGTTTGTGTTTCGGAGGTCTCTGGTGCTTAGCTAAATTTCTGGTGAGTACCTCCAAGTATGATGGTTTATGTGTTGAGAGTGTGGTTTATGCAGGAAGTGTAGTATGTGGGCTGACAACCTGTTCAGTGTAACTGTACTGTGAATGAGAGAGCAAGGATTCCAAATTCTTAGTGTATATGCAGTTCTCACAAATTGAGCCGGAGTGGTTTAAGAGTAGTGGGTTGTCGGTGTATATGAGGCAACTGCCACAATACACTGCCTCAGGATACCCATGTCAATCAGGCTGGCAGGAGAAATGGAGGAGAACTGACCGTCCATAATACTAGGTGTAAATTTGCTTGCTTTAGTGAGGAAGGATATGGTTTAATTGGGGGCTTAATGCTGGGTCTGTGCTATTGGGGTTCTCAAGGGGTATGAGACTATTATGAATTAGGAGATTTCAGTTAAAGTGGCAAATGCTGGAGAAAGCCCAACTGAGGTGCTCTCCAAGCAGCTAAGCGCAATTTAAGGGACTCCTCAGCTGGAGCATAGGCAGCTTCAAAGGGAAAATAAATCTACTTTAGCTTTTGTGTCTATAACCAGCAATGGTTACGCTCACTGTGCAATACTGTGCAATGCTGCATGAAAGTGTGCTACATGAAAACAGATGCCTCAGCTTCCTCAGATGAAGATAGTAGAGCAGTGGCTGGTCGCCAAACTCAAGTGGAGCTGAGCTAAAACAGGCGCAAACCCATGCAAACACAGGGCTTAGGTAGTAAATGTGAAAGCCATTTTTTAAAACAAGTTAATCAATTTTCAAACAAGCCTGCCAATGGAAATGCTGAATACTGAGCCTTATTCCAACAATCTCCAACTCAGATGGGTCCTTTGCTTCACTCTTCTGTCACAAGGGTGCAGGGGGCCCTCTTAATGTAAGATGGCTGGTTTTAGTGCTCAGATAATGCCAAACAGTCTAGATTCAGCAAACCTGAATCTATCCTAGTGCTAAGTCTAGCCTATGCTATAAAATACACAAGTACTACAAAATACAAAGTGCACAAAAACAGTCTCAAACAGCATACAGTAGAATAAATGTGATGGGAAATGGGAACAGAAAGTCCATAACAAACATCAGATATTGGAGGTATGTGTAAGGTATTAAGAAGGCTGCATAAAATAGATTAAACAAAGCTAGAGCAGGAATGGTGAATCAAAAAAGAATGCTAGTAGGATTGAGGGCTGGGAATCAAGAGTTAACATGTTTAGATTGAAGAGACTGAGGCATGGGAGATGACAAGCATAATCAAGGATGTTAAAAAGGGGCACCAGTAGTCTAAACAATTATCACAAGGGCTTCTTTTAAGTGCTGGGATTAGAGGTAACATGAAGTTCTGATGGAAACATTTAAAAAACTGAGAGCACTTGAGAACAGCTGAGAGTGATAAGAAAGATACAACAGTAATTTCCTGGGGAAAAGTATATGTAGAAAGTACTGGTCCAGTAAAGTATAGACCCATATTGCTTTTCAGTGCAGATGTGAACATGTATGCTAGGGTGCTGGTGGTGAGAATAAAAACGGTACTCCCTAAACTAGTAAGCAAACTTAAGTTAGATACTGCAGAAGAACAGGCTTCACTGGACCACTGGAGGTTAAAATTTAATGCAGGAAATAGAAAGAAAGGTAACTACTGATAGAAGGCTAGCATTATTTAATACATAAAAGGTGTTTGATGTAGGTGAGGTGAGCTTTTATTTCAAGTAATACAAGAAAAAGGTCAGGAGGAAAGTTTGTGAACAGACTGAAAGTATTATAAACACTAACAGTGAAGAGTGTCAGAGTTAATGGAAAGCTATCTAGGATGGTGAGGCTAAGAGTACCTGTTAGCTATGTTATTGTTTTATTTACTTTTATGGAGGGTCAGAAAGATGACAATAAAGGCACAATATGGGGCAGAGGCACTGCAGAAGACAAAATCAAGATGTCCTAAAAGTAAAAAGGTCAGCATTCAGCATTCAGGTTAGTGAATGAGATGAGGGCATTTAGCAAGACTGACCCTGTCTTATGGAATTCATTACCACAGCACATCGGGAATGAACCACATTCTGCCTTATTAATGTCCAGTCTATGAAAACCTACTTGCAATCTACATATGTCAGTGTTAAACAGTCAATAAATGGTAAACAACACATTAATTCACAGATCCTCAATACTATATATATATATATATATATATATATATATATATATATATATTGTGCTTAGATATATGACACCTTACACTGATATATAATTGTGTTAATATGTAAAACTTTCTTATATTGTTTGGCTGAGGTGGTCAGTGATAGTCTTACAATTGCATGTTGCTTGTATTTATACTATTACTTCTTTCTTTTGTGACTGTTACTATATGCAATACACATAAAATATTGTACTCGTCTACAAGTAAATCTGTCAACTCTTGTTTCACTGTCCCACATGGCCCAGGATGTGCCTAAAACAAATGCATTTGTTCACATACAACATTATGTTGTTATTACTAGATCAGATAAAATACCTACTGAGGGTGACTGAAGCTTTTAGAGGTCTGAAGATCACTCTGAAGTAGACAATACAGACAAAATGCTGAATATCTGCAGTCAGAAAGTAGGGTCTTCAGTAGAAAAAGTAGCATTTGTAAGAATGGTGATGCTCCCAAGACTTCTGCATCTATTATACAGGAGGTATGTAAAACATGCACATGTAGTGGGAAAGGGAATAAAAAAGGTAGAAAAGGACCCAAGCAAATGGAGGGTGGAGTGGGGCATGTTGGATCTGACAGGATTTTTGGTAATGATTATCATGACCCATTGGTTTAAGGGGTGAGGAGAAGAGGTAGCAGGATAGGTGTAGTGGGAAATAAATGTGAAAGAAAATAAGCAGGAGTCACATGTTCAAGTGGCTAGAAGGAAACTGAAGATAAATCTGAAAAAAATGTGACAGTTATAGCAGGGTAATCACTTGAAGCTACATCTCAGATGGGAGGAGGTGGAAGTCACAAAGGAAAAAATAGTTTTCTTAGTAAAGAAACAGGAAGATTTGCAAATGTGGAAAAGTTAAATATTTGTTTAAAGACAATTAATACAGGGAATTCAGAGAGTTCAATAAGTTGAGTGAACAGTTTAAACTAGCAAGGTTGTCTGGTTGAAGATGAAGAGGGTGAATGGAAGTGAAAATAGGTGTGAGGAGGTGAAAGGGAAAGAGAGCAGTCATGGAAATGGCTACAATAACATAGTAAAGGTAATGTCGGGACAACTAATAAATATTTGGGGCAGTGAAGCAAAAGGAAAAAGGCATTGTAGTGCTTAGGAAAAGTTGGGGAATGAAGAACAGATGACAGGAATCATAGAAAGAAGATGGAAACTATGCTAAAACTTGACAGTAGTAGGTGACAGATTCAAATATAAATGAGGAAATTGCATAGGCAGTACAGAACTCTGCCTCTGGAATAGTAAAATGAAGTAGTGATGTTAGATGTTGACATTACGGAACACTTGGGAGCAGATCGGGTCCTCTTGTAGCAGAGATGTGCGACTGTTAAAGCATTATGTGTAATGGTATCTTAAATAGAAGAGAATGGATTTTAAGAAAGTGGAACAATCATAGCAATTTTGGGATTGCAGACTATGTTGTGTTATGGCACAAAGACATGAAGGTAAGTTATTTATGGGAGTTATATAAAACTAAAATAGTAAAGCAGTGGAAACATGGGAAGGAGTAGAAGTAAACATTCCAACCTAGGAGTGGTTTCTTTAATTCTGTATAGCAAAACATGCTGACTTATGGTACAAAAACATGAATGTAAGTTATAAGAATTAATAAAGTATTGAAAGTATGAGGAGGAAGGCATAGAAGCAAACATTCAGAAATGGAATGGCATCTGCAATTCTAAAAGTGGAACAGTCGTTGGAAGTCTGGATAGGAAAGCATCCTGAGTTATGATGAAAAACATGTAGGTAAGTTTTACATGGGAGCTGGATTAAACTAGAAACAGTAAATTAGTTGAAGCATACAGGAAAAGCAGGAAGAGTAAAACATCAAAACTTGGAATGGTATTTAAAATTATAGAGGATCAAGATGAGGACAATAGAAGTGTAGCTAAGGAATAGGAGAGATGGCGGGAGAGAAAAAAATGATACAAAGTATAATGGTATCTGCAACAAGAGATACAGACAATTATAGCAGACAAATGCAGAGCGTAAGTGTGGACAAAGACATAGAGAGGTTGCATGTGTGGGACGGAGTATTGCAAAGAGCTGTGTGAGGTGGTGGTGTGTAGAGTTTAGGAAGAGGAGAAAACTAGTGATGTTGGTATGGTTGGGGGATGGAACACCACATTAGGAGTGGTTCTGCTTCATCAGCCAAGAGTTGTGGCCCAATGAGACATGATTACAGATCTGTGAATACACTGAAACAGAGGGTGTGTAGAAAGCATATGATTTAAAAGGTAGCTTAACAAACTGTGAGGAAACAGTGTGTTGTAGCTATGTAAAATTAAATTGGAATGTAAGGGTTGCAGTTAATATCAAACAGGAGTATTGTTGTTGCAAGTCTGCTGTCATTGTCATCATCATCAACCCCCTTTTTCCAATTTTTCTGTATGGGGTTGCGGTGTCCTGTCAGCTGTCAACACCTCTCTCAAATCAGTACCACTTTTCAACCATCTTTGACAGTCATGCATGGCTCTCACAGGTCTTCTCTCATGCAATCTATCCATTTATTGGCTGCATATCCTTGCCTTGTCTTGACTTCTCCCTGTTTCTCCAAAATCTTCTTCACCAAATTGTCTTCTGCTTTCCTGCATAGGTCACTGAAACACTATAATCTGTTTTCCTTCACCTTCTCTGTAACTGACTCTACTATGATGTCCTACATTGTACATCCTACCACCCATCTCAGGCATTTCACTCCCATCACCCCAAGCCTCCTCATCTGCTGTGTCTTCACTCCTGAGGTTTCTGTGCCATGCAAAAGGACTGGTTACACCACAATTTGTATAACTTACTTTTCAGCTCCTTTTGGCATTTTTTTCTGTTCCACACTACCCCTGATCCTCTATGCCAATTGGCTACAGAACCTGAGATTCTAGCTTTGGCCTCTTCTTCAGACTTCCTTTCTCATCAACCACCTCTGGCAGGTACTTGAAACTGTTAACCTGTTCGACTGTTTTCCCTTCTCTCTCAATTTTCAACTTCTTCTGATTCCACTTTCTGTCAGAATAACTGTATTGTCTGTACTCAGTTTGCTGTTTTGGTAATTTCATTGTTTTGAGTATAATATAATAACAATGATTTAGATTTGTACCTAGGTCATTCCTAAAAAGGGCCCATGCAGGATTATTCCACTTCCTGTGTTATAAAACAGATAAATAAGACCAGAAAGACAGCATGTTTCCTTGCTGAGGAAAGGGATATCTACAACAGAATGGCTACACAGGGCAGTTTTTTTTATTTCAAAGGACTGCAATTGTGATCTGCAGAATAGTAATTCTCTCAATAAAAAGTTGTGGGATATTTGTGAAGTCCAAGGTTTTGGCACTTCAGAGTATTTTCCTGCTCTGAGGTACACTGATTTTGGATTTGATATATATTAGGTATCAAGGGTGAAGGAGATGCAGCCCCCATACTGGACAAACAAAGGGTAAAGCCCCACACCCCTGCAAAAAGTGTTGCAAAAGTATTACAAAGAGTTTTGCCATTTGCAATATTTGTCAGTAATCAAAGTTTATTTTGGCTAGATATGGTACTCACAGTCATGGGTGTCACACATCTGAGGGGGAATCACAAGGCAATACAGACAGAATTAAACATGACTTGGCAAAACTGCAGTACTGGGTTAATTTATAACAATATAATTTTTAACCATACATACACCTATAAAATGTGCAACCATGCATTGCTATTGAAACTGAACATGTTTTTTTTAAAAGTCCAAGTTAATTTCAGACTAGATTAGACATATTGTTTCCACATACAGTTCCGTGGCTCAGGATCAAATAACACATCCATCTTAAATCATTGGTACAAATATAATCAATTAGTTGCAGCCAGGTTCATAAAATACCATGTTATAAAAATAAACTCATATTTAAGATTGTGCTAAGAAATGCAAATGTCATTCAACTGAGACTTTAGACAAGGGAGCTTTTTGGTAAGTTGATTAAACTTCTATCAAAAATCTCTAAGAGGAGACAGGATTTAATAAATGAGTGCCATTTTCTGAGTGACATCCCACCTAACCACACACGCATTCACATACAATGTTTAACAGCAAAGAATTTCACCAAAGCAGTGAATAAAATATCACAATATTGTTACTAAAACTAATGTTATACACAAGTATACCAATAAGCCATTACACCATTCCTGTTTATCATTTATCACTTTTTTAAGAACTATGACTAGAAAAGATAATATAGATTGTGCAGGCTGACACAAACAAACAATATGTTAAATTATCTGCAGTAGTATTGTCCCATTAAGCAAAGCATCGTGGACACTCTATTTTCTCATAGCTCCAGGTTTATAGGGAGTCAAGAAAACATTCTCTACTAACATGAATTGCTATAGATTACCTTTAATAAAGGCAAATCTGTATATGTTGTGGTATATTTCCCTCCCATTAGGTTCATTATTAATCTTCATTGGTGATAGCATCCAATTATTGGAGGAATGCACTGATGAGAAATTTGATCACTTTAAAACTCAATTATAGAAAAACAGAAATAATGTTTATGATTAGGCTGCATAAATTGCATGAATATTATTCATAATATTATCATTAACCTCATCTAAAGGAACAAATCTGGCAAATGCATTCCTAACTAAACTTAATTCACACATAAGGCAAGAAAGCCCATTGCTATTAATATGCTTATCCTCAGAATTTAATATGTTTTACCCATCATGGCTCCCTTTCCTGACAAAACATAAATTTGTAACAGGCCATGTAGAACAAGATTCTTAGACTCGCAAGCCTTGCTAAACCCACAGAACATCACTGCTGCCCAATCTAAAGGGTCAAATGTTACCAGTTTTTACTAGAAGGCTTCTTAATACCCTTACATTTAAGTTACTAAAACAGTTACTGCCCACATCTAACAACTCATTGTCAATCCATTGCGCAATAACTCATTTTGAAATGACAGCAACAACCTAAAATCAAACAGGCCACAATTCTCTCTAGCACCTAGTGAAAAGTCCTTTCACAAACTGGCAATGGCATGATGGAATTCTTTTCCTAGAGAAATTATGCAGCTTGATAATGTGCTACTCTTCAAAAAAATAGAATCTTAAAATCTTATCTACAAATGCAACTGTTTTATTGATGAAGGACAGATTTTTTTCTACCATATACTTTCATCTTCTACAATTCATTCACTTCTGCTAATTCTATGGAACACACACCGTTTGAAAAATAAAATATGCATACAAGTCTCATCTCTAACTAACATTTCTTTCATTGTTCTACTTTTGCTTGTTTTATCTATTATGTTTCTTTTTAGCACTCCTACTTTTATTTATTATGTGTCTTTTTAGCATTCTAGCAAATTAGCAGTATTTTCTTATATCTTACATGTTATCTTGCTGTTCAGTTAATTGCATTTCATGTGATTGCTATTTGTAGGCATGATTGGTTCAGAGAAGGATAAGAATCCTTCTATGTATATATCACATACTGCTTGTATGTCAGCTGTAAATGTGTTTATTTATGTTGCCTTTGGCACAAGGCTCAGAAAGTGGCTGAAAAGGGTCCTCCTGTACATGGTCAACACATGAAAACAAATAAATAAATGAATGAAGGAATAAATAAGAAGGGTAGGTGAACTTAATTAAATAAGAAGAATAGGTGAACATAATCAAACTCTTTACTTTCTGTTGCAAAAATGCCCCGTTGTTCCATTCCCTGGATATTATAGAATAAGATTAGCTCTGGTGTATTATTGTTATGCTGGGTCTGTTGCCAGTCCATAAAATCCAAATGAAAGTTGTATATGACATTGTTAGCAATTAAACAGACTCATCTGGCTAATGCCATTGAGAAAAAATGGTATATTGAGGTTGATTAATGAAATAAGATGGTAATTCTTGATTAACAAGGGGCACGTGATAAGTTTAAGAATAAAATTTGGCTTTGCTTGATTTGTATACATGACACCATTATGTTTAGTATGATTTTATAAACTGAGAAGAATCGGAGAAATGTGTATTTCAAATCTTTAATAAAAAGTTGCAATAAACATATCCACTGCAGATGCCATGCCTTGTCAATCTTACATTGCACAAATACTGCTAAATACTGGTAAAGTCAGAATGGAATCTGGAAATGAATTGTGCAGAAATTACATTTGAATAGAAGCTAGACAGATACTGGTCACAGTCCCCTAAACTAATATTATATTTAGTGGAAATATAAATCTCTACATACATACATATAATAGAAGCCTTTGAGTATGTCTTCCAGTGGTAAATAAAAAAGATCATTATCTTTGACTGAAAAAATGTTACTTTATCCACTGTTTTAGTTAATAAGTTTATTGGGAGTTTGAAAGGAACTGGGCCTATTCTGAATATCTTGCTCACATTTTTTTTATTCAAATCCTGAAAATTTTGAAGCATAAAGAGATTTTAACTTGCACTGTTCACCGACCAGAGTTGCATTTTTTAAGTTGAAGCTGATTTGTAGCTCCTAATCTGATTTAATCATTTGTTATTCAGCACTGCTAATTTGCTTTGCTTCATCCTATTTTATATGAAAGTCTTTCCTGTTTAATATTCCCCTTAAAATGGAAAGCAGCCCATCTTATATCACATGTAGATTCTACATCATGTTATGTTGTAAAAAAAGGTGTATACATTTTTCAGTTTGATCTTTCATGTCTTCAATCTGCAAGAGATTTGGATTTAATCTCCAATTTGACCATGTCCATGAGTTATGTTAATGCTAATTTTAAATACATCAAAGAGTGGGCAAAGAAAGACTTGGTTTCATTATCATATGACAGATGAATTTTTTGATAGAAGAAAGTAGTCAATTCATGACCAAGTTTTATGATAGGATTAGAAAACAAATCCTTATCTTCAGGATGCAGAGCATATTAGGGATCAAACAAGTCATAAGCCTGAACAATGTTTTTCAGTAAACCAAGATCTCTACCCTGACTTGAAGCAATGGTTCTTTGTCTACAATAGATCACAAAGTCAGGTTTCAATTACCACTCATAATAATTCTATGATTATTTAAGCCTGCCAACACTTGCGAGAGTTTAAGGAGAAATGAATTATCCTGACAGTGTGCACATACTGACACCAAAAGCAATGATGTAATATAAATGCAATAAAGTATTCAACAAGAAAAAAATGTCTTTGGAATCATTATTTTGAACATGTTTAATTCATAAAGGAAGATATCTAGTAACCAGAAATGCCTCTCCATGCCTGTTGGTTGAATTGCCAAGATGCTGCTTATTTGTATATGCATCAAAGTTTAAGTATGTATATATGTTCTCAGATAAAACAAATGCCAGTTATCAAATTATATAACAGTTTAGAAAGATTTTTATGGACATATCCTAAATGTCAACTTCCATAGCAAAATTGTTAATTTCATAGCATCTTCTCAAATCTCATTGCTTAAACAAGAGTAATGCATACCCAACTGCCCATTACATGTGGCCGTTTAGATACTGGTAAATAATAAAGCATAATTATTGTGCCAAAGACACAGAATTTACAAACTGTTGAAATTCATAAACACCAACCACAAACTGAAAAATCCACAACAAAAAGCGGCAGGACCCAGAAACGGCATCTAATCCAACTTTATTCACTAAAGCAACCACAATTAGCACTTTTATCTGTAATAAACAAACTTCATCATATCTGTTTATTGTGAAAGACACAGAATTTCACTTACCGCAACAAAATAGAAGACTGTTAGAACCTTAACAGCATTACTGCCCTTAAGATTACAACAGCTATGCCTCCCAAGGACCTACTCATGTATGACACTATGTTTGTTAGCTGGTCTGGTTGAAACATACAAGTACTGGCTAATCTTGTTAAGATGAAAAACCTTAAATGAAGTAATTACAATACAACACTAATAGCTACTCCACCTCATTCAAATAGTCTAAAGAGGCAACATTTTAAATTACTACACACCATACAACATTAAATAATTTGGTAACTATAGCAATTCTCATTTTTGTAAAGATCAATAGAAGTTATTAATAAAGAGTTCAAAACCGTTGATGGCAAATGTGTCCAAATCAGGTCCTTTCACATATAAAATTATCCCAAAGTTAAACATTTAAGTCATAATTTGTAAGTTCATTGAAAAGTATATATGTGGTATGACACTGGATTGCAGACAGAACATTCAGCATCCCAATAGTTCAAATAACAGTTGTGAAACTAAGCAGTAACCATAACCTGCAACATTAGATTTTTGAAAAGTATTCAGTAACAAATATCAAACAACAATGTTATCCAGTCAATCCAGGAATGGACTGCAGGTCGATGAAAATTGTGCATCACATTGAAACAAATTGCCACACAGCTGCTTTAAATAACGTAATTCTTTGCAGCAAATTGTTCTGTATAACTCAGCCTGGTCACTTCATACAAAGCATCCCATTGCAGTATATTAATACCATTCCGATATATAATACTGTAACCTTTGTCATAAGACCAGACAAGGAGACAGCTTTTAACAAATGTAATGCTATTTCTAAGTACTATAGCGTACATCTAAAAGATTATGGCAGTACAGCCTGTTATTGCCCTAATACTCATAGTAGATGATAAAAATAGTATCCTATAATACACTTGTTGCACCATCAAGCTCAACACTATTCAGTATGGGGGACACATAAGGGAAGGGTATCAAAGCAGAGAACTCATAGTCATATGTACAAAAAATGGCAGTCTTCAAGATCATTGAATAAAGCTCATAGCTGTACTAGCAACTAAGTTTCCCATCTCTAGCTATACCTCCATAAAATTCATAATAACAAAATTCTACCTGGTCCATGTTAACATTTACCCAAGAGTATTTCAAAAGTGGCGAGCTCTGGGAACTTATCTTTGGCAAACAAACTTCAATAAGTTAACTTCTTGAAGTGTTAATATGAAAAAGGAATCAATATACTTTTTATTAACTGCAGATCCTATAGGTAACAACAGAAAAAAAAAGCTAAGGGAAAAAAAAAAAAATATATATATATATATATATATATATATATATATATAAATATATATATATATATATATATATATATATATATATATATATATATATATATATATATATATATATATATATATATATATATATATATATATATATATATATATGAGGGTCTACTTCACATAATCGAACATCCAGATGTTCGACTTTCATATGACCGAGACCATATGGTCGAACATTTGAATGTTCGACAATGTGAAAAAAAATAAACAAGCCCCTCTGTGCCCCCCCCCCCCACTATTTAAAGGGTTCCTATTAGATGACCGAAGATGCATTCTATCGAATGTGTCTTGGTTGAACTTAAAACAATGAAAAGGCAAAATAGTGAAGTGGCTTTTAAGTGAATTCTTTCCCAGGGAAAGATTTGGCACTGTAGTGCGATCTCAGAGTTGGTATATTTAAGTAGGGGGGTGTGGTGGCATGAAGCTCCCCACTTTACGTATTCTTTCAATTTTGTTTTTGGAAATTTTTTCTATTGGAAAACAATCGCTGTTATGAGCTTTCCAGATTGGAAGCTTTCACTTACATTGGGTCGATTATTCATCGTTCGCTTTTTTAAACGTTCAATGATATAATATAGACCCTATTTAAATACACCAACTCCGAGATCGCACTACATTGCAGTAAAGGGAAATATTCCTGTTCTGCGCTCTATGGAGATTCCCATTCAGAACATTCGACGTTATAAAGCTTCGATCATGTGGTCTCGACCATATGAAAGTTGAGCTTTTAAAAGTTCGACCATCTGAAGGGGACCCATATATACATACATACACACACACACACACACACACACACACATATATATATATATATATTATATATATATATATATATATATATATATATATATATATATATATATATATATATATATATACATATACACACTCATTAACTGCTCTGTAAGAGAGAGCACTCTTCCTATAATATGAAAACAATCCTGGATTATCCCCTTCACAAAGGAAACAATTTTTTTAGACATATCTAACTTATGCACTATTGTCATATTATCACCGCTTTCAAAGATCCTGAAAAAGTACATCCACAGCCAGGTTCCTAAGCACCTCTCAATTATATTTTCTGTTTTTTCAATACAGGCTTCTTCTTTATCACAGTATTACTACACAGCACCCATGCAAATGGAGAATAGTTGTATGACTGCCAAATCATACACCAATGCACTGTATGAACAAATACACAAATGCATGGATCTCACCATACCCAATATAATCAAGATGCATTCCTCCAAAAAAAGGAAGCCAATCTGGTGGTCCCCTGCCAAAAACAAACTCTACACAGAAGGAGGAAACTGATGCGGAATAAGGTGAAGTCCCAAGACTGGAAAAGCTCCCTTATCAGCCTCAACAAAAAGTTGAGATCCCTCATCTAAACCTCTAAAGCTAGCTATGAAAACAGAACTGCAGCAGATAGTAAAGACAACCACAAGGCCTTCTATAGTTATGTAAAGAATCTCCACGGCAATACCCAGATTTGCTCTGAGCTACTGCACAATGGTACCTCCTATATTGAGCCAAGATATATTGCCAGTATATTGGCTGACAGATTCATTGCCAACTTCACCCCCCCCCCCAAGGGACCAATCACAATACCAGTAGATTGCCATGCACCCGGTATTACTGCTGCACAGGTTAAAATAGCACTGTCCAAGGCCAAGAATACAGCTTCTATGGGACCTGACAGTATCCCTGGCTGCATGAACTACAGAGTGAACTGGCACCTCACCTGTGTGCCCTGTTCATTCACAGCCTCACCTCAGGCTTTGTCCCTACCGAATGACGCACTACTACAGTCATACCTCTCCACAAAGGAGGAAAGACTACAGACCCTGGGAACTATCGCCTCATTAGCCTGACAAGCTTGATATGCAAAGCTATGGAGCGCATCATCATGGACCTAATAAACAAGGATATAGGGAATCTCCAAACTCAGGATCCCACACAGTTTGTTTTTGTGAAGGGTAGATCATGCCTGTTCAACTTGGTTGACTTATTTGAGTCGGTCACCAGAGGTGTGGATGAAGGCAAAGTGGTTAATACAGCCTAATTGAGCTGGCCAAGGCTTTTAATAACATTCCCCACTCAGGAATCATAGAAAAACTCACTAAGCTAGGCATCAACCCCTATATCACTAGGTGGGTTGCAAACTGGCTCACAGATAGAACCCACAGTGTAAAAGAAGCTGACTCCAAGTTAGACTGCCTAGTCACTAGTGGAGTCCCACAGGGTTTGGTCCTGGGTCCTTTCCTGTTTGGTATCTACTTCTCTGAAGTCCAGGCCAACACGAAGGGACTCTGACTGACAAAGTTCACAGACGATTGCAAGTTGGGAGCTATTATTAACTCCCCAGGTGATGCTGACATCCTACAGAATGGCCTTACTGAGACCAACGACTGGTGTCAAAACCATGGCCTTAAGCTCAATGCCAAAAAATGTGTCGTCATCCCCTTTGGGAAAAACCCAGGTCCCATGAATTACCACAGTGATGGTAGTCCACTGAACACAGAAGGCATTATAAGAGATCTAGAAACACAGGTTGACAGCAACTTCTGTTTTGATCACCACATTGCCACTGTGGTCAGAAAGTCCTTCTATGTGGCACATCTCGGAAGAAAGAGGTCATTGTCTCCCTCTACTCTTCCCTCATTAGGCCAGTCTTTGAGTACAGTGCCCTATTTGGCATGTACCTCACTAGACAACTGCAACAACTGGAGAGGCTGCAAAAGTACCTCACAAAGAGGATCCTAGGCCTTAAACACTTGTCCTATATGGACAGACTCAAAAAACTCCAACTATTCTCTGTCTCATATCGCCTACTTAGAGGCGATCTCTGCTCGACTTACAAAGCCATGTCTGGCCCAGCTCTGTTAGAAATGCTACATCTAAAGAAATCCCAATCCCTTTGCACCACATGCTCCAGAGACCTCAATCTCATTACCACAATTAACAAAACATGCTGGAGGAACAGGTTTATAACCCAGAGACTGCACATGCTATGGTATAGACTTCCTATACATGTCAAGCAGAGCACCTCACTGGCTCTCTACAAGAGAAATCTTGATGAGTGGATGGGAAACAGAAAATTCACCCTGAGGATCACTCCAGTGGCTCTACTCGACAGAGGCACTGGAAACTAAGGTCAGGTGGCATGATGCCAAGGTAATCCTATGGGCTAGGCTTGTAAAGGCTCCAGGGCCATTAGCTTAGTACACACCTATGTATCTATGAACCTATATTCAAGTAATTAAAAAATCATCAAAAATTAAGCATTATGTATAGAGTCACTAACTTTCTCATTCCACACCCTCAGATTGATACAGCTTGCACATACATATGTCTACCTTACTTTGTGCTTCACCTGTTCTCACAGACATTAACACAACTATGTTAGAAAAAATAGAACAGTGCTGTAATAAAATTACAAAATTGGCAACAAAGATATCCAATTCTACATATCATTGTCTGGCACTCAAAAAATAAATAAATAAATACCTCGCTAGTCTTTCACAGCTGAAACTAGCACATAAAATACTCTGCTCTCCTGAGAAATGCTCCCCACTCACCCCTATCTTACAATGGTATTTCCCATCAAGACATATTCTCTCCTCAGCTACATACCACCTTCTTGTTAAACAATCACACAGTTCATTCAGTTACACCCTGTATTCATCATGTATATCTAAGAAACCTAACAATGGCTTTGTTGGCCAAAATCTGTCCATAAAGACTTAAAAAGGAAAGGGTAAAAGATCATGGACATTCAGAAACCATTTAGCTGAAACACTTAATGCCCTTAAGGGGTCATTTGCAGATATCCCATGAGCCTCTATTACAGGAGGTTTAAGGTATCACACAGTGAAAACTCTAGCTTAGCTAGGGTTTTCTTGTAGTTTTTAATAATTGGTTTGTCTGTGTGCCTTTTTACTTTTTGGTTTAACTGTATATGGTTTAACTGTATATGAATATACTCTCATGAACTTTTAAATGAATTATGAGCTATGTAGCTGGCCCCATTTCACATGGATGTAAGAATAGAAGGGTATGACATTTTAAGTTCAGTTCCATGCTGTATTATTATCTGAAAATTTGGTGCCACTCTAACTATAGATGTGAATGTCATAACTATGCCATGGAAATGTCTTATTTTTTGTTTTTGCTACCAGTACTATAAAAGCAACAGCCCCACTTAATAATTGAACATACAATAATGTTAGAGGATGCCATTTTGTGGGGTAGTAGAGCCCTATGTAGCCTGTCCACAATGTACTTGGTAATAGCTTTTGGGGGGTAAACTGCAATTTTCAATATTTATTACAAACTTTCATCAATTGGGTACTCTTCTGCCAAGCCTCAGATTATAGCATTATCTCTTCTTGTTCTTCCTTGTAAAGATGTGAGGTCTTCTTTAAAGAAGGCTGAACATTTTCCTATTAGGTGTAATTTAGGAATCATCAAATGATGATAGTCTTTTAAATTAGGCACCTTTTTTACAATCAGATAAACTTGCTACTAGCTTTTACACAGAGGTTTTATGTCTGCCAAGTCAGACTGTAAGTTGTAGACCAAAACACACAATGGTATTAGATCCTTCTTCAGGGCTGCATGAATTCATATTATTATCTCCTGTGAGGTGATTAGACTGAGGCATATGAGAGGCCTACAATTCCAAGTTACTAAAACTGTCTTCATTTATTAACAAATTCCCATCCACTTCCATATGCACATTTATCTGACAAGCTACTTTTAAATGACCTGTTACAATCTTCTTTAATCTTTTTTGTTTATTTTATATGGCTAGAAGAGGGGAGAAAGAAGAATCCAATTATTTGCTTTTCTGCACCTCAGTAATTATTGTATCACTCTTATTTGTTGCCATTTTCCAACAAAGCCATAACATTGCAGTGATCTTTCACATACATGCTCATAAAGTTTGATAAACTTACAATATTTAAGAAAAGAGTCATGAGTAGTTGAAGTCTATATGCACATATTTGCAGGGTGCTGCCTAGATATGTATATTTCTAACTCAAAACTCCAAACAAAATTATACCCATCGGTTGTGGTCTTCTGAGAGGTCTGTTTGTCAAATCAGGACCAGTTTTTAGTTAAGTGAGATACACATTTCACCACCTCATTGATAATATAACTTATAAACAATGTATTTCACATGTCGCAAAGTCTTGAAGTTTGAGCAGACAGCACAAAAACATAAACATTCACTTTGTTGCCATCTTGCCAAATCCCAACAGTTTGAATTTGATATAAGGCAAATCAAGATAATGCACCTTTGCAGAAAAAATACAGAGAAAAATGTACATTGGAGGAAATTACATGTTCTTTTTCACTTGGAAACAGATCTTGAAGTATTTATTTTAAATAATATGAAGGTGAAAAAGAAAAGTATAGAGGTTAAAAGGAAAGCTATGGCTGTGCTTCTTTGAAACTTAGGAAGACATTGGTGAAGAGATTATCCTCAAGCACTAACATTCGGTGACACCCCCAGTTTGATAACTGTTTGCATGAGTGATTGCAGGGGAGATCTCTAAAAGTTACCACAAAGGGTACACTATGTGTACCCTTTGTGTAATCTTTCTGAGTGAATAGACAGCAAAAGCATTGTTGTAGGGCTATTCTTAAACTCAGAAAAATTAATTCAAGGTGTACACTGTGTACACATTGAGTTAACCTTTATGAATCCCCCCATCCATCTTTATCTATTCAAGGACAAAAGCAGAGTTCAGGCTGCCCGTCTAAAAAGATGCAATGTTTGCATAACAAGTCAAATGAAATATAACATCCGTAGTTTTAGAGAAAGGTTAACTTACAGAAATGATAGAAACTGTATCTTAGTCAGCAAAACCATAAAGGCAGGATGTTTTGGAAAAAGTATTGTACAAGAATAAGGTACTAAATTTTATATTAGGATGGGTATGACTCATGGGTATTGTAAGGAAGCATTTTTTTCCACAAAAAATTTTACAGGTACATGGAATTACCTTTTACAGATAATAATACATTTTCAAACTACAGATATTTCAAATGATGGTATTGGACAGATCTAAGACTATCCTGAAAATGAATATCAGAAAATAAATAGAAAGCAGCACGCATCCATAGCTTGTAGTCAGAAAAGGGTAACCGGAAAGCAGAATCAGTGTACCAGGTCCTTATCTGCTGTTTCCTTCTGTTTTTGTTTAACAGTCTGTCTCGCCATGTTTACTTACTTTGCCTAGCAGTAATGTAATAAACTTATTTAAGTTATTTCTTATTATGATGTTTCTCTTGTGTTTTCATGGCCACCAAAGACAATTTTGCCCAGAACCACAAGGAATGATTTCCAGTTCTCACAGTACCCCATCCATCACCTCCATTTTTTCATGGTAGGGACTCATCCATAGATGTTGGGTTGCAGACTGAAAGTGTCTACACTGATCTGAACAAGTGGTCTCTGGCAGCAGTCTCACCACACCCCTCCAGCTGCTCGTCACAGGGTGTTATATGGGTGTGGGCATCCCTCCTCACATCTTTAGATAACTATTGACAGGACTTTCCTCATCTATTAAGCTAGTTACACTTATACAGATGCAGTTACCTAATTCTAATTGAGAACTAGGTTCATCTGTTGACTAAAATTATTAAACTTTTGATTTAAATGCACTTGATATCTTCCACGTCTAATCTACTGCAACTGCCATTGATTACTTATTTCTGTTTTTATTGTACAACTGCCTTGTATTATTTGAGATATGTTTGATCTATGTCTACTCCATGTTCATTCATTCTCCAGTTAATCACTTAGGCCTATTCAGGAGTGTGGAAGAACAAGAGTCTATCCATGTTATTTAATCTGCTTTTTGTAGTATTCTTTATATAACACAATCATGACTGCAAAATGAGTTAGAGGTCTAGACTCATCAAAATGAACATAAAATAAAATAACTCCATCTGGAGGGCTATGCATTCTCTGGCCTAAAATGGGAAGGGGTATGAAACTGCACATGCTATTAGTCCACCCATATACCCTCTTTAGGAGAGCTAATATGAGTTTCCTTGACTTTAACTACTCAGGGCAACATTGGCACTGATAAACTAGAATCTATTTACAAACTTTTACTGACAGTATCACAGAAGAATGTCATGTCCTTTTACCAGCAAACCAGCAAAAACATTTATTTTTTCAATGACCATAGTTAAATTTTTGTTACATTATATTATATATTCACATTCCCTTGAATACTTTAAGAATTATATAAAGTTTAGCTCAGTATTTTCAAGTAAACAAATACAAAATCTGGACTAACTTGTTCCAGACAGAAAGAGCTTTATTCATAAATGTCATTTCCAGGAAGGAATTTATTAGAAAAAAAAGATAATCCCATAGGTACATTACTCACTGAATCTTTTCAAGGGTACCTGACATAAAAGTGAATTACAAGAAATAGAGCTGGCTATTTAGAGTCCATATGTTCATTGTTTCATAGGTTCATAGGTAAATACTAAGTAATCAGTAACGCAGACCCTTAGAAGGAACAAACAAAACATGCACACCAACTATGAAAATCCAAAGTGCAGCAAGTGGAAATGGTAGCTAAATATGAAATAGTCCCAAAGTAAAAAGTTGAAGCCAAGATAAAATCCAACCACTTATTTTAAATTGGTAAGCACATTCGTCGGGTATAAAATCACCAAATTTCATCAGACATCATAAAATAATTTAACTGACTATATATACCCATGTCATACTATACAGCAGCCAATCAAATCATGAATTAATCCCACATGGTATAATTTGAAAAAACTTCCACAACAATATATTAGCATCATAAAAAACACATGCTTTCCATGAATTATTTGCTTGTAACAGCTGTTGCTATACAGGCATCCATATTAAAGGACTTGAAAAGTGATAAAAATAAGTTTTATAATACTGTTATACTATACTATACTGGTGAAAAATGTATACAAACTATATATCACCAATAATATCTATTCACATAAAATAGAAAAATATGAGCTATAAAAAAATAAAATAAATAAATATGCATGTTATTTCTTTATCTTCATACACTTTAAGTTTTAATAAACTAGAAACAGAACCTGAAACAGAAACATACCCTTAGAAGACTAGCCAACAACTTATAGTCAAAATATCCTTCCACCCACCCTCAAGTAGAACACTACAGAATAGAAAGGGAAAATGTTGAGGCTGCCAATCCAATTATATCTGTTTACCTTGATATGTAGTGGAAGATTGTTCCAAAGGTGGAAGATACTTAGGAGTTATGAATCTATCATATCAACTTGTCTTTTTTCTCTGTTAATGAAAGTTTACTTCCTTTATTTAGGTATTTGGGAAACAATTTGTTCTGTGATATAATAGGAGGTCAAACAGGGTCAGATCTTTCATGGCTCAAAAGGCTAGACACATATCCCCATGAAGGAGTCTATAAGACACTGATTACAAAGAAAGAGGGCTACCATTCTGTCCTAATTACTAAGATTTTTGAAGCCAGTTGATGTTTGTAGTTCGGAATCTGTGAAGTGTCTCAAGTTGAGTGATATGTTTAGACAAATACATGCCAAAGGGGGGCATTAAATTCAATAATGGGTCTAATGAGACTTGAATAAAACAGAATTAAGACTTCTTTGCATCTAGAGGAGATGCCTTTGAAAACCAGATGAGACAGGCAGAAGGTTTTCTGAACTATATTTGTTGAAAATTGATGGTGAAAAGGCAAGGATTTATCAACAAGAGTGCCTAGATCCCTTACAACTGTGCCTGAATAGAGGAAGTGTAACCCATAAGGTATGTAAAAAATGTTTTTTTTTTTACCAAAATTAACTCAACTACATTCTTTCATTTAATTTGAGTCTTTACACAACTGTTAAAATGGTCTACCTATGCTGGAGTAATTCTGAGTCACTGGAAGATAACACCAAGTTTGCAGTCATCTGCAATCTTAGATAAACACAGGCCAAGAATGTTGGCCTAAAGATACGAAAAATGTATGCCAAATAGGAAAAGGTCCAAAACTGAGCTCTGTGATGTAGCACTGCAAACATTTTTGCATTTAGGAGAGACACCTACAACTAACAACGTGCGTTCTGTCACGCAAACAGTTAGCTATCTGCTGCACAACATAAGGATTTATATTCAGATTTACAAACCTGATAATCTTGCTTGCATGGGGAATATTGTCAACAGTTTTGGCCTAGTTCACATATGTTGCATAAATGAACTAGTGGGTGTTTCAGATGGGCCATATTTGGCACTGATAATCATGCAACCTGGTATATTATCATGCTTATGGATGAGGTGTTCTTTGCTTTTCAGAGGGATGAGAGGACTTGTTCCATAGTAATTAAAAGGAGTGGCCTGCGCTGTGGAATATGCGGAATAGCTATAACTGTGGGCAAAGGCATATGTAGGGTGGGATGAAGGGGGCAGCCTCCCCCAGCACAAAATGTTAGGCAGCATGATTGGCAGATGCATATCAAAGGACCACATGTATATATGTACACACACACACATACACACACACACACACACACACACACACACACACACACACACACACACACACACACAGACACTCACAAACCATGGAATGGTGGGGTTCTAAAATTTCCAGAGGTGAATGGGTGAATCATGCAAAGCATGGTTGCTGGGATCTTTGGTCATTAGCAGAACCTCAGTCAAAAATAGAACCTTAACAAAAATAAATAGAAAAAAAGAGAACAAAATCTTCTATATAAAAGAAAAGAGTCAGTTGCACTTTCTTATCCAGTATATATTTGCAATAGATACAAAAGTCAGTACCTTAAAAAAGATTACAGAATGAACTTCCAGAAGTGCAAGTACAGGAGATAAAGATAATGTGAACTGATGCCTTTGGGGGATTGAATAAGCAATATGTATATGCAGTAAAATAAATGAAGGTGGTGATGTTCACATTGCAGTGAGCACGGGTAAAAGAAAGGATTAAGTCTGAATTAAGATCCACAAGAAATGGCCTGAGGGGGACCAAAAGCTTCCATTTATTTATCGTGCTTGGCAAAGCCAATTATTTTCACTTGTAAGACATACTACATTATTACCTTCAAGCTGATATTTTTCTTGTAAAAAACTGTAAGACCCAACTCTAGCTGCTGGAGTAAAAGTGAAATTTAACAGTACTTTAAACATAACAGATGTCTGGATACCTTTACAGCTGTAATGCAGTGTGGAGGTTTATAAACTAGTATCTTAACAGTAAAGTAAAAAACTCCTGTGGGCCATGTGATAAAGATGAGAACTATAAATCTTCTGTACAGGGAGGGAAGCACTTACTCTGTGTGTGGCAGGCACAGTTAGCAAGGTTAAATTAAAGCTATTCCTGTAAATGTGAGATAGTGCAGTGATACAAATCAGACCATACGGCATGGAGTGCCATCTTTCCTTGCTGAGCAGAATGACTAAGTGGTAAAAAAGTTTGGCTTAAGTAAAGCAGTAGAAGGTAGTAGCTGTGGTATAATATAAGAAAACATGTTTTATATGCTACATGAAATTGCTCAGAGGTAAAACAATGGTGCATAACACTATGCCTGCCTCCACCCCCATATACAGGAGAATGGGCATTTCTCCCCATCAAACACTTTCCTGTAAAACCCACTTCAAAACATGCTTAATGTCTATAATTACTCCAGCCATACAATCACAATGCATTTCTGATTTAAACAAAGAGACCTATAATAGAAAAAAAGATTTGTGGTGGCAACATAAGAACTTAAGAGTCACAGAATGCATGGCAGATCTTAAACAGTTCAGCAGTATGTAATTAAGACCACCTAGTGAGTTTTCGTAAAAGACAATGAACAAAAATAAAATGCAAACTAGTTCAAAAAGCACTGCTGTGAATGAAAATACATGCTTGGGGGTTAAATGCAGTGCTCTTGTATTAAGGAAGTGTCATTTTTAGGAAATTATATGCCTAATATTACCGCATCAGGCAAATTGTCAGTGTAAAGCACCTCTAGAACAAAGTCCAACTCTCACACCCCTTCCTGAATACTAAGCACTTTATCTATGCATAGTACAAGGAGATGTCCTGCATTTGTTAGTAGATCACAACTTTATAAAAATGTGTTCCTCATCCCTTTACATTAACACGGCTAAGAAAATGGCTACATTAATAATTTAGCAACAAACATTTAAAAAGAAATATGATGTATGCATTAGCTAGTAATTTAGTGCATTTTATTTTGGTAATATTCATTTTTGTATTCCGTATGTTCAGTATAATCTTTTGATTATTGCTGTTTGAATGAGATATGTGCATTTTCAAATCCATTTCAAAATATCTTTTTGTATTCCAGCACAAAAAAATAATCGTAGGCCAAAATATGACATCTGCCCTTCCTCATTCATGATGAAAGGTCTTAATTAGGTTATGCTAAGCTCATAGTATAAAGCTATATTCAGATGAAATCCACACGAATCATTTCTGCTTCAAACTGCAGAACTAAAGTACTGGGATGGTTTTCAATCTCTGCACTTCTAATTCATTTCCTGCTGTGTTTCAGTGATGCAGGTTTGCTACAAAGAATTTGTAGGCAACAATGTTAAGAGATGTAAGGTAGCAATGTTAAGATACATGCTTGTGAAGGAAAAGCAAGGTGTATACAGACGCACACATATGCACATATATGCACACCAAGCTATCTATGCACTTGTAACAATATGAGACACAGTAACACTGTCATTACAAACTGCAGACTGATACACTGTGTGTGATACCTAGAAAATCGACCACCTCTTTAGCTCAGCATGAGTACATTTGTTTTATATTGTGGAAAGGTTAGGTAAATAAACTAGGATTACTGACTTAATACCGTTATGCTGTCGACCACCTCTTTAGCTCAGCATGAGTACATTTGTTTTATATTGTGGAAAGGTTTGGTAAACAAACTAGGATTACTGACTTAATACTGTTATGCTGTTTGTGCATAATTTGTCTGATCTCCGTCTTTCTTCCTTGGTTTATTGTAGGTATTCTTGTCTTATCCTATCTGCCAAAAATGTGCTCATACATTGGCTATTACTCTGTTCTTGCTGTTGTGGCCCAGGTTTAAATATGGCAACAACAAATGAAATCAAAATACACCACGTAGTTAATGTTTCTTAGAAGGACCACACCATCCTTACAAAGCCATTATTTGTATTTAGTCTGTGGCCTGTAGTAGCCTACGGAGATGACACCAAAGAAAATCAGGGGTAAAAAATTCCTCTCTTATGCAGATTAGTTGAAAAAAAAACTAACCTCCTAATGAGTTTTGATAGTCTCAGAAATGACAAAATGAGAAAGAAATCTGAAGATGTCTTCTTGTGTGGAAGAACTGAAATACATTCTTAAATACTTAGTACTGGTGTTTTAAAATAACTTACCTAATCAAAGTGCACCAGATAAATATGCTGGATCCTAGCATGGTGTAATATGTTAATACATTGAGTGCATCCCCCCCCCCCCACACACACACACACACACACACACACACACACACAAAGTGCTTCAGTGTCTATACTGCTTTTACTCTCATAAATAATGAACTTCAGTATATGAACTATAACTTGCTCTTAGAAAGTCATACGGAATGCATTGTTACAAAAGTCGGACTGCAGAGGTACATTTCAGTCAGTCTTATATTAGCAGCCAGTAATGATAATATTTATGCTTCCTGGCTAAAAGACAAGTTAGTGTGTAAGCATCGGTTACATTAAAGCAAATATGCAGAGTATTGTAGTGATGCAGCAACTATGTCCCTCATTTTATTATCAGCTTTTAAAGTCTGTGTTGATATCGTCAGTGACTAGCTCATTCATTCACTGTTAATTTTCACTACAGCCAGGTATGAAATACCATGTCAGAATCTTTGAAGATGCCACACCAAGAGTATAAGAATAATGTACAATCGAGGAATAAAGAAATATAGCAGATGAAAAAAGATACTTATAGGTTACCATGATCAGCTGACCAAGAAAACAGATGGATAGAGTGAAACTGACTCTGAAACACTACTTGACTTGATAAATTACTTAAGATACAAAAGTTATAATTTGAGGGTACTAAAAATGTACATCAGTAAATATTCCTTGGTCTTCAACAATACCACTACCCTCATAACACTATAGAGTTCTTTATCCTTAGCCTGGAAACAGTTGCACCCTACAGGGTTCAATACATTTGAACACAATCTTTGACATTACTTCATCCCATTTTATTTGTGTTGCACTTGAATGAATGTTTTAGAGATCTCCTGACAATCTTGCCCAGGTCAACAATTTTAATAAATAAAACAATGGACCAAAACAAAATGTCATTCTCTGGGATTCAATAAACTCTGTATAGGCTTCACGCGAAGCCTACATGGAGTTTACATGTGTGCGCTGTGATGAGCGGCAAGTAGCTCTGCTTATTGCATATTCATGCTGCATTTAACCGTAATAAGTGAGGTGTCATGGCTGGCAAAAGTGTTGCCAGCCAGAAATCCATGTAAGTCAACACAAATAGCAATCTTGTTTAAATCAGAGCACTGAAGGTCCGTGGTTTTCAATCTCTAAGTGCAAAACATCTGGACAAAGGCAGCTTTCAAACTCTAAGTGCAAAACATCTGGACAAAGGCCAATGACCCAGAAATAGGGACATATTTCACATATTTGCTCTTTAGAAATGTGCTAGAATAACCAGGGGTTTGTGTTAAGATGCATGTTCTGAAGGATTTGAAATCTGAAACTCAAATGGATATAATACTGAGTCACATCAGTCCTGAGATCATTACAATGATATGGCAGAAAACCATATATTTGATAAGGAACACACCAAAAGATATACAGGCAAAAATCTGGACATTCTGTCTGTGAAAATCTTGGCAGTTGAGAGGGATGATTGTTAAGTACATGGTCCAAAGACAGTATTGGACAGTGTATCTACAGTGCAGAGTATTGTGAAATCCCATTCCTGCATTCTGTATTGATGCTGTGTAAGTGATCTGTAAGGGTACATGCACTGCCATGTAAAATAAACACTCAGGGAAAGTGTGTATATTGAATAGGGACAAACACAAGGAAAGAGGACAGCTGAAACAACCTAATGTACAACAGATGAGGGCATGTCAATGGAAGACGGCTGTAGCAGAACACCAATCACATATCAATATGGTACAGTAGAGACTGCGTAGTGAAAATATCCATTATGTGATTGTCACATAAGGTGACATAGCAATGGGGAGGATGTTTGTGCGAGATAAGCATCCTTACATGAATAATGCAAAGGACATCTGTCAGGGATGTTACATACAACTGGGGTATGGTGCATTTTGTGAAGCTGTGCAAACTGATTTGCCTGAATATGAGTGGAATCTCAGCAGAAGTTTCCAGCAAATGGGACACAGGTAAAGGCTCCTGGACAACATTAGAAGTAGCACACAGAATTATGGACAATATCATGTCGCTAACATAACATATATGATTTAGAGTGATCAAAGAGTGTTCTGCACAAACACATTTGTACAACTATTATGACATGGCTGCACTCTATGAGAGTAATCATGCACACTATCATCTGCTGGAGATGTTAGGAGGGACAGTGCTATACCTGTATGTGACATTATGATCAATAAAGGATAGCTGACTAGTGTGCATGGCATATGCATATATATATATATATATATATATATATATATATATATATATATATATATATATATATATATATATATATATACACACACACATACATATATATATATATATATATATATATATATATATATATATATATATATATATACACATACATATATATATATATATATATATATATATATATATATATATATATATGGGTCCCCTTCAAAACATCTAAAACCCATAACATCTAATTTCATAACACTGAGACCAGAACATCTAAAACCCAAAACATCTAAATCCCATAACATCAAATTTCATAACATCTAACAGTACAAATCACATGAAAATAACATCCCCTCCACATATAATGACACCAAATTACCAAACACACTTTTTGCTATGTTTCTGCAGGGGGGCTTGATACAGTGGGGTTAAGAAATTAACTTTTTTCCACTGTAGTGTGATCTTGGAGTTGGTATATTTAATTTATGGGGGGTGTAGGGGCAGATCCCCCCACATGGGGGTGCAGGGGGGCTTGTCCCCCTGCGGAAATGTAGTAAAAAGTGTGTTTGGTAGTTTATATGCGTATTTTAAAATATTCTTGTCATATATGCTTTTAAATTTTCAAAAGTTGTATGATGTCACTAATTGGAAAAAAAGTTTTTGACTGAGAGTGATATAAAACAAGCAGTTGAACAGTTAATTCTTTGTCTGATGAAGCAACGAAGGTTGCGAAAGCGCTCACCTCTCCTTTTTATTTTGTTTAAATAAAGACGTTATTGTGTGGTACCCGGTATAGTGTTTTCTCTCATATACTTCTCTTTTTATATACTGGGTTTTACCTGTAAGCCGTTTTGCTTTTCGTTTATTGATTTATAGTGTTAGATGTTATGAAATTCGATGTTTTGGGTTTTAGGTGTTCTGGTCTCAATGTTATGAAACTAGATATTATGGGTTTTAGATGTTTTGAAGTAGACCCATAGATATATATATATATAGCACATTCCACACTGTCATAAATGTTATCAATACCATTAATGTTGTCAAACAGCTATATATGTACGTACTGTGCTCATCACTGGAGCAGGTATCACACATGCATTTGGTGTAACACTTTGATCGGGTTTCCCCACCATCAGACAGTAATGTTTATGCCACAAAAAGAATACCTAGGAATGGCCAATAAGATGTGTGGCAGCTCACTGTGGCAAAGGTGGTACACTTCAGTTACACATCATTAGATGATGTGTAGGGAGGTACATGAAGAAGGCTGCATTGTACTCAGTTATTGGTGTGATGAAGGCTGTGAACTATGGCCGTATTATGGCCTGTGATGTGGATGTCCTTCATATACTCAGTAGTTGTGTCACATACAAGGGAGTAATCAACACTGTGGCCACATTCTGGTGTACATTCTACATACCATTTACTCCAAGACACAGGTCACATACCTACTGGTCTGATTATAGGGTGTAATGTCTGCATTATACTTGTGTTGTGTTTGTTTCCTGACATAACAAATCCCCCCATCTTTTTGTGTCATTCCAGGTGCTGTTATGGCTGTGGCAGCAATCTTTGGTGTGTGTTGATACTGTCTGTATTATACTAATATCACAGTTGGAGTCAATGATTGCCCACTATCTATAGTCCTTTACACAGCTGTTTGGACACAGAACACGTATGTCATTTGTAATGTGTGTGACTTAAATAATGGACAGGAAAGGGCCTAGCAGACAGCCCTGATGTATGGACCTGATCACTAGACCTGAGATATACTTCCCTTCACACATTTCAACATATTTCCATGTCAGGTATGTGATACAGTGGTCTCCCCAATTGGTGATATAGGTGCTTATGACCACATCTGACAGTGGTGAGTGAATACCTCAATGTGGATTTGTGTCAAATCCCTTGGGCTTGTCAAGTTCAAAAGGCTGATAATGTTGTCATCATGCATGCCCTCTATAACCTCTTTGAGGACATCTGACAGATGTAACAGACATGATGTAGCATTAACAACTCACACAGAGATATTTTGCGCACAGCTAATATTACTAATGTCCTTTTAGTAAAAGGTGCATAATGATATGTTGGTCTACCTCACAGATGAGAACAGTCAAGATGTGTCTATACATGCATGAATCAGGTGCTGTTCCCCCCAACTCACATGGATGCATGTTGATGTGCACCCTTCTACAGGAACATAGTCTGTGTGGAGGATGTGTTGAAGTGTGGAGTCAACCATGTCAGGAAGGTGTATGTGCTGAGTCACGAGATAGGTGAGCTGTGATGTTGTCACACCCCATTGATTCTGTGTAATAGGCCTGGATGAAGGGGAAACAGTGCATACTGGCTATCCTAATCTGGCCTAGGGTTTGGACATAATCCTCTATGCAGGTATCATTGATAAACATACCCGGCTGGGGATTAATCCTTATGTCACTAGATGGGTAACCCACTGGCTCAGTGACAGGACACATTTCGGTGAAAGTTGGTGACTCAAGCTGTACCAGCAGAGCTGTCACCATTGGTGTACCCCAGGGATTTGTGCTTGGCCCTTTAATGTTTGCACTCTCTTTCTCAACAATTAAAGCTAATGTTTATGGCCTTTTGGCTTACCACTTTTCCTGATTCTTGCATACTGGGTGCAATCATTGAGTCCACCTATGTTGATAACATACTACAGGAGGGGCTAACACAAACAAATGATTATTGACAAAGCCAAAAAACTCCAAAGAACCAACAAGTACAACAAGAAAACAAATGCCTCCGGAAAAGTAGAACCACAGCCAACAAATTGTATGAAAGTATAAAAGAGTCTTTTAATCAATGAATACAAATCCACAATCATCACTTTCATTCCTGTTAATTCAGGAACTTCATCAGACAATTAAAAAACATCATTTCCTTCTATTTAAACAGAAGCACAAACACACGCCCCCCCCCGAGCTCAACCAATCAAATTACAGGCCGTATTTTCATTCATAAAAAATGAATACCCTATGTTGTGTATCTTATACTAACAGCCTATAAAACCACCATAATAAAATTATACAATAAATGTAAAATAAATGCAAAATAAAAAGGGACATTAATATAATCATTATCTCTCCAGTGCTTTTAACTTTAATAAACAGGAGATGGAGGCATATTCATTCAAACCGGGCCACTGGGTCACATTCAAGCACATTTGCCACAATAATTCCTGTTTTTCCAGTAACAAAGTCCATGCCCCAACCCTCTCACACAATAACAAATCGTCTAGTATAATAAACTTTAAAAAATGGTCAGTTTTCTTGACACAATGTTTCGCTAGTGCATTAGTAGCATTTTTTCAACTTAATACCTCTTAGATGTCCATATAGTCGATTCTTGAATTGCTTTCGGTCTTTCCAACATAAAAACAGGGGCACCTCATGCATAGAGCACAATAAACAACCTTCTCAGTATTACATGAAAACTTCCCATGCAACCTTACCTCCATATTATTAATCTTGACAGTATGGCCAAGTCCCAAATTTTTTTATTGCCCCCTCAACATAGGACCTAGTATGTGATTCCAAAATACCTTGCAAGTTACTCCTTTTCTGGTAAATTATACTGAGTTTTTCACCCAAAAGTCCCTAATATCTTTGTCATTACTCAAAATCACCTATTTTTTAAAAAGAATATCAGCAGCCTGGTAACTATTCTTATTAAAGGTAGTAATAAATGCACATTTAGACTTTCCATTGCTATCCTTATTCTTCTCATGTATAATTGGCCAAGGATGGCCCTCTTGGAGAGACGAAGGTGAAATACCATCCATTACAGTGGTACATAGGGACCCACCCAAAATAGAAAGAAAATGTGCCCTCTCCTGCTTGTTCACCACCGCTGTCATAACCCCATTAACCAAGTTTAATGGGTAGCCTCTTTTAACAAACATGTTCTTTAAAACCTCACATTCATCCAAGAATTAGTTAAAGGGGGTAACCATCTGAGCTGCCCGTACAAATTGACCTTTAATCATTGCTTGCTTTTGCTTAAATGGATGACCACTATCATAATGTAAGAGGCTGATAGAATATGTTTCTTTCCTAAATATTTGAGATACAAATACTTTATAATAGGTATCCTTCATAAGCCACACATCCAAATAGAAAATCCCCTCATTACTAATGGTATGTGTAAAGTGCAAAAAAGAAGTTGTACCATTTATGTATTCCAAAAATCTTTCGATCTTCTTCTCAGGCCCATTCCATAACAAGAAGTCATCATCCAAAAAGCGGATCTACAGTTGGCAAAAGGCAAAATATAGTGAACCAGACAGGAATGTCTTCTCTCATTGTAACATAACAATATTTGCATAAAGATCCTCAGATGCTGACACTATAGCTACTCCTTCCACTTGTAAAAATAGTTCCTTCTCAAATAATATAAAGTTATTCGTTAACACTAATTTAATAAGTTGTTCACAGGTGCTAATCTGGTCCTAGTGGAGCCCTTTATCATATAAATATTCACAGAACCATTCAACCCCAAGTCCATGGGGTATAATGGTATATAGATCCTTAATATCAACTGTAATGAATATACATGATTCATTATACTTTATAGATACATAGATTAGTACTAGGCTAACTGCCCTTGCGAGCCATTTTAAGCCTAGCCAATTATCCCTTGTGAGACTCAAGCCCTGCACCTTGTGTTTGTAAGGCAAATACCTTAATCATTAGGGCACCCTCCCAACCCCTTATCCTTTTAAGAAAGTCCCATGAATTCTTACAAATATTGGGCTCACTCATTACAAGACCTTTCAATTTAATATCAAGGAATTTAGCTATGGGATGGGTAGTGGACCCCCTTTCATCCAGAATGAGCTGCATGAGGGGTTGTGCAAGGTTTTTATGGACTTTCAGTAAGCCAAAAAGCACCGGGGTAATAGAATAGACCACATTCAAAATATTGTACTTCTCCATCCAGATGTTCCCCTCAATAAATAAATTTTGCAAACAACCCTTCACCTTTCTATATGCTCCATTTAACTCATTCAATGAAGCTCTTACATAAGTATCACTCAAAATAATCTCTCTCATCATTTTATTATAATCAGAACTATTCATAATTACAGTACCTCCTCCCTTATCAGATTTCATAATTCTAATTCTTTTATTACTAATTAATATTTTTAACCTGTTTAATTCTTCCTCTTTCAAATGACTCACCCGGTTATCATATTTTAATTTCTCATATATTTGTAAAGCAGGGTGAACAGGGGGGTTAAATGTACTCGAGATACTTAAAGGACTGATGGTAGAATTCAAACCATGAAATAAGATATTAAAATTAAGCTTCCTAATAAAATATTTCAAATCAATGAGGGTGTTGCCTGTGTCCAAAGCATTTTTAGGAATAAATGTCAAATCCTTAGAAAAAAAAATCACAATCCATAGTGTCAGTTAACACAGATGAATAAAGATTTTAAAGTCCTTTTTACTGTTTAAAATAACAGCCACTGGACGTAATAGCCCATTATTAGAGTCAATTTCAGTTAATCAAACATCATTACTTATCTCCTGCCATGAAAATTTCCCCTCATGTTCCCTATCTGTGCATTCAAACTGCCCCCTCCAGGAGCTCTGTTGAATTGTTGTGGACCTCACTGATTGTTCTGTCCATAATTGCATTCCCTCAACCACTCTGACTGCCCTAATGGAGCGTATTCCTCCTTGTCTCACTGTCCCCTCTACCAACAATTCTGTCATGATGCACAGAATTAACCCTCTCCTGTTGTTGTCCATCCCTCCACACTTGCGAATGAGCGGACTCCAGGTAAGCTATATTTTGATCATACTTGTTCTTATCTCTCAATATTTTCTTAATTTTCCTATTTTTTTATATTCACCAATTGATGCTCAGTGCTTTTAAATATCCAGACATAGTCAAACCTGTTTGACAAATGCATCAGATCCTGTATTATAACAGCATCTAATTGTGATGCCTCCCTGTTCAAAGTCTCAATTAACTTCTCATTATGTTTGATAACCAACTCCATGTATTCCATTCCGTGGCTGTCAAACTCTTTATGGAAAGTGGAGTTGGCAAGTAAACCTGTAGGGAAACGCAACATGCATAAACCCTTCAGCACAATTTTCAATATCACACATTCTCTGAAATAAACATTATCTAATTGTAATTTCTTAATTTTTATGACCAAAATGGTCAAAATCGGCAAATCTGTCCATATAGTTGATAGCACTCACATGTGTTTCAGTAGAAAAACTAAAACTGGAAGACAATCAATCATTCAAAACAGACAGTTCCTCATTTACTGCATTATTATACAAAGTCTGATTTAACACTGCACCAGACTCAGATTGTGCCAAATCAAGTGAGGGAACAGAATTCAAACTCCGTTGTAAATCCACACCTGTACCATGCACTTGTAATTTCTCTCTGGACATTTCTTTTTCATTTGAACCATAACTTGGTCGAAGTTGGGGTTGGGTACACTGCTAAATTCGATCCAAATGCTGGGACAATTGCTGTATAAGAAGTGTTAACTCGCCAATAGACTGTGCCACATCCTGTGTGTAAAGGACTTAAGATTTACCTGCTTGTGTACTTGAAGCCATGTCCAAAAAAATTCCAAAACACCAATGAATACAAGAAGAAAACAAATGCCCTCCAGAAAAGCTGAACCACAGCCACCAAATCATGTGAAAGTATAAAAGAGTCTTTTAATCAATGAATATAAATCCACAATAAGCACTTTCATCCCTGTTAATTCAGGAACTTCATCAGACAATTAAAAAACATTATGTCCTTCTATTTAAACAGAAGCATAAACACATGCCCCCCCTAGCTCAACCAAACAAATTACAGGCCATATTCCCATTCATAAAAAATGAATACCCTATTTTAAAGGTATCTTATACTAATAGCCTATAAAACTACCATAATAAAGTACAATAAATGTAAGATAAATGCAAAATAAAAAGTGACATTAATACAGTCATTATCTTTCCAATGCTTTTGTTGACAAAGCCACACAGTCTACAAATAAATGCAAAAATGTGTCTTTATTGTGTCCTTTTGTCCTTCTGCAAAGAGGAATTCCCTGCTAATTACAGCATTAACAACAGTCCTGGTATGCAGAAACCCAGTGATGCACTCAATGGGAACACATGTAGATAGCAATCTGAACTTCAACAGCCAACTGTCCACACTGTTATTAAAAGCCTATGTTTTGCACATTATAAGTCACGCCATCGTATTTAGCTCTGAGGATTATATTACAGCCCTGTACTTGAAACTCATCAGAACACTAATAGAGTATAATGTTCTCTTATACATGTACCTTGCCAGACACATGCAGCAGCTGGAGAGATCACAGGTGTTTTTCACCAAGAAAATACAAACTATGCTATGATGTATGTGAGTAGACGGAAAGCCATGTCATTGAAATCTGGATCGTATAGGATGAGGTGACTTCTACCTGACCTCCAGGCCAGTCTCTTACCCTGCCTTGGTGGGAATAATGCATATTCTCAAATCAGATATGGTTGTTGGCATAACCAGTGAGGAGAATATAGTAATAGCAGTGTCCCACATGCTGGTGTAAAAGACTGTCTGTAATGCCAAGAGCATAAACACACACACATCCACAGTTGACTGCAGTGAGACTAGAACCCCTACCTGTCTAAGTACACAGACTACAGAACTCTGTATTTAAGGCAAGCATCACACCTCAAGTCTGACTTGGAGTGTCTCAGACAACACTTTATGGCTGATGACATCAGCAGTATCTGGTGCGGAGAATATGGTAATAACTGTGTCCCACATGCTGGTGTAAAAGACTCTCTGTAATGCCAAGCAAGAGCACAAATACACACACACACACACACACACACACACACACACACACACACACACACACTTAACTGCAGTGAGAACAGAACCCCTACCTAAGTACACAGACTACAGAACTCAGTACTTTACACAAGTGCCATGGCACAAGTCTGACTTTTAGCAGACTGCAGGTCAGCTTACAGTGGATGACATCAGCAGGGCATGTTGGAGAGAGGATGTTGAGAGGCCTGCATGAAATGGATGTGTAGGTATGTGCAAGTATCAAAACACTGTCAATTCATGGGATTGGAGTGGTAACTGTAGGATACGCACTACTGCTCTTTGAGCTACACACACACACACACACACACACACACACACACACACACACACACACACACACACACACACACACACATGTTTTGGGACATTGTGATGGACAGGACCTCCACAGTGGGTTGACCATCAACAAAGGAGCAGCTGACAGATGTTGAGGAGTTTTTGATGTTTCTCACCACTAAGGTGATGGCTTGGATGTTGCACCTGCAACCCATGTGTCTGTAAGTGATGAACCAGGTTATTGCTGACCAAAGTACTATAATATGGCACATATGCAGTGACGTGGATATGACTGTTGGTGAACTATACCTCAGTCCTGTCAAAGCCTCTGACCTGCAAGTGCAATATCCAGCCCAGCAAGTTATGTGTTACGGAACATTGTAGAGCAGGGTTTAATATGTATCCCAGTATGATTGCCATGGGGGAACAGTAGAACTATAAGACTGTACAATCATACTACTGACATCAGCAGGTCTGAAGTGACTAATGATAATGATAAATATATGCTGGTAGTACCATCTGATGACACAGTTGCACTATCTGCTACACTTTAGGGGGAGGGTGCACCCACATTCATGGATATAGAGGTGTGCTCAGACTCACTGGAGCCTGTCCTGTCATCTATAAGTGAGAGAACCACATTAGATTTTCTTGTGTCTCCATCGGATGCAGTTTATGATATATAAATTGCCTTTGATGTCAACATACTCTCCACAGGTGAGAGATGCAGGGAAGTCTGATGCCAGCTTAACTCCTGTACTGTTTCTATCCATCTACCCATGGCTTAAGGGCATATGCAGCTTTCCTGCAACATACAAGACACACCATTATGTGTGGCATGCAGTCAGCCTACATGCTAGCTGTATGCATAAAACCATTATGTCTACTATGACTATATACCTTCTGACAAGGTGACCTTGTGGGAAATTCCCTCACAGAAGATGATGTTAGAGATTTGACATGTGCCATATGTGCAAATCATGGGAATTGTCCAGGTAGTGAACAGTTACATTACAGATATGCCCTAGGTATTCTAGGCCACCTGGCAATTCAGGGAGTGGTAGCCTTTGATAGGTAGATAGATAGGTAGATAGACAGATAGACAGATAGATAGATAGATAGATAGATAGATAGATAGATAGATAGATAGATAGATGGACATATAGAAAGGTAGATAGATAGATAGATAGATAGATAGATAGATAGATAGATAGATAGATAGATAGATAGATAGATAGATAGATAGATGGATATATGTCCCTCTGGACTAGGTTCATAGGTTCATAGGTTTATACTAGGCTATCTGCCCTAAGGCATTTATAAGCCTAGCCCAAAGTCTAAAGTTACGCCTACCCTTATATATGAAAAAAAAAAATGTACTGTATTAGTTGTTGTGCCCTCTGTCCAGCAGTGACACAGAGATGATTTCGGGGTAAGCTAACGATCTCCCATCCACAGGTCAAGATTTGCATAAATCCTCCCCTCTCATCTATTTATCCCCCCTATATATCCCAGCATGTCGTTAAGTGGTAAAAATTAGTGGTTTTGATATGTCCTATTTGTGGCGTGTCTTTTTTTATTTAAAGCTTGCTCCTAGTGGTTTGGCTGGGATTTGCTCTTTTTGAGCAGCACATGTCACCTCACTGACGGGTTGGACATGGCCTTGAATAGCTGGCATATTTTTCTCTTTTGGAGTCCGCTTATCCTTTTGGTGAGGAACTTTCTTCAATCTGGCATTTTGCAGGGTCTTTAGCAGATACAGAGTGTTTGGTGGGGGACATCCTGAATGGGGCATTGGTGACTGACATCAAGTGGGATACATACAGAGAGTACAGGAATCAATGATCTCACTAGAATGATGTGAAGGATCAATGAGAAGGTGAAGGTCTTAGGTCTGGTTTAGCAACTTGTGAGTGTCAAAAGAAAGGCCACTCAACCTGGGTCCCCTGGGTCCTGGATAACCCTGATTCTGTCCTCTGTGGGCCACCTTGGATTGCCACCTATTGGGGTTACCTTGTTTCTTTGTAAGGGTATGACTATACATTTTTTTGGCTTTAACTTTCCTTGGGGCATCTCTCGTGGCACCAGCTATCTGTTTCCGTGAGTCCTTCTGAAGCTCTATCCGTGTCCAATGCACTTTCAACTATGGCACCCAGTTTGCAGTGCACTGCAAACTTGTCAGCCAAAGTCCTCCCATGTTGGCCTGTACTTCTGAGAGAAAGATAGTAGACAATAGGGGGGCCAAGGACTGGAGCCCTGTGGGACCTGGCTTGTGACTTCGGTGTCTGACATACTGCCTGAAACTCTAACCCTGGGTGCCTGGTGTCCTAGCTTCTTGCCAGCTGTCCAACCCATCTTGGGTTTTATGGTTTACCTGGTTGGTTTTTTTACAATACCTAGTGTTATTGTGTGCCCGGAGTTGCAACTTGCAAAGGCCAAGAGGAGTGCAAGGTTCAATGGCCCTGGTGACTGTGACTGTTTCTCATCAAGTTTGACTCTTTGTTCAAAAGTTCAAAGCATGATCTGCCCCTAATAGGTCAACCAACTGGGTCAGGGTGTCCTCTTTGTTTGTGAGTTATGTCCCATTATGAGCTCTCCAGGCTCCATCTGATCTAGACTTGTTAAGCTTAAGAGCTTATGCAACCAGGGTCCGGTAGGAACCAGGGATGCTGTGGGTTGTGGGGGACCACAGTTGCGTTGACGACACCACCTTGGGCACGTATCCTGTGGTAAGGCTGAGATTAAACAGCTGCCTTATGATAGGTGGGACATTATTAGCTACATGAGTGGAATCTATGGTGCCAAGGACCCCAGGGCTCAGGGAACCATGCTATGTCATAGATATCACATAATTCTGAGCATTGTGCTTTCATGCAAATGGTATCCTTAGACTTCCTACACATTACACATGGATGCCACAAAATCTATTCTGTGTTGCATATTGCACAGCCTGTCTATGACGCCAAGCCATAGTCTCGATCAAAAATCAAATTATGAAAACTATAGTGGCTGATTTTGTTTACTTTGGCGCGGTTACAAAGCCTCCCATACCATTCAAGAGTCTTCACCCTTACACCCCTGCTAGTAGTATAATTAACTAAGGGATTACTACAAAGGAATTACTTGTTCTGATGAACCACCCAAAAAGGCCAGTTCACACTATTAGCTGTCCAGGAAATAAATGACCATAACACATGGAGGATATAGTTATAGGTTGCCAGCTATATTCTTGCATATTTGACAATTGCATCAAAATGTGGCAAAATGCAGTTCTATTAAATTTGAGCTTTATATCAGGATAAGACAGATTCTAACATGCAGAGATGCATTTTAATTATTTAATCAATGTATCAGAAGAGTGAAAGTTACTCATATATATGCATTTAAACATGTGACTGGGACAAGTGCTAATGTATGCAGAAATGCATTTTGTTTGTGTTGAAACACTGTATCAGAATATTCCACATGATGGCATGAGATACATTTCTGTGGTATAAATACTAATTTACAATGGGATCAATATTACTATAGCAAAAAAGCTATTATATACACATCTACAAATGCATATGTTAAGTAATATATGAAGCTGGGACAGGTGAGGATTTATTTATTTAGTTTTATTTATTTAACATGTGTTTATCAGAAATGTCCGACTGAAACAGAGTCCATTTCCAGTGGAGGCCCAGGGGAGAAAGGCTCCAGACCCATGTCTAAGGAATGTGGGAAGAAACTGGAGTACCCAGAGGAAACCCATGCAAATGCAGAGAGGACATGGTAAGACCACACAGAAGGCACCCCAGGTGAGAATCGAACCGGACAACCTTTTGCTGTGAGGTGACAATGCTAACCACTGCATCACTGCACTGCCACATTAATGTTCTGTATATTTAAATGCTGCACCAGAAAAGGGTAACTATTACCATTAGGCTTAATTCTTTCCATGTGTTGAAATGTTTTAGAATGGATGGAAGTTAACATGTAGCAAGATGCAGCTATAACACAAGGAAAGGTCACTATCAGTGGAGGAACACAGTCAACACAATGAAATGAAGAACAATCATTGGCTGTCATGATACCCACCTAATGGAGGGAGCAAATCAATTCACAGCCAGACAATAGTTCCCCATCACTGGGAAATGCAGACTTTATCCAGGAACATTCAATCAGAACATGGATCTACAATGTCCGGGGAAAAGGTAAAGCCCTGGGGTGCACTTTGTTATCAGATATGTCACATTTCACCAGCAGTGTCAGTGGACGAATAGCCAATCAACAGAGAGAAAGAGAGAAAATCAGAGACCTGATTCACTCTATGGTGATAAATGTATTGCTCAAATATCAATGAGAATTCAGTAACTGTCTCTGAGAAGCCCAGTTACAAAGATTTCTTAGATCACATGAGGTATTTACTGTTGTCATAAACTGCATCTTAGCAACTTTTTGCAACCCAGAATGTATCAGCTATTAAATAAAACATACAGGTACTGTAAATCTTGTAGGGGTGAGGTGTTATCAGTGAAGTGATAAAGATGGAAAAAAAGAGTTATTGAAATGTCTACTAATAAGAATTTAATGGGTCATTCTAATGAGGTGTATTCTGATTGAAAGAAAAATATGTCTTTAGACTTAGGAAGCCAGCACTGCTGATTATGAGACAAAGAGCAAGTACCCTATGTGAGTGATGTAGTTACACTATGAAACTGAAATCAGTTCTCCCACGTAACAATAAACCAGACACCAGACAAGTTGTCAGCACACACACACTTCACCTCTCACACAAAATGAGGTCACGACACATAAACCCACATACTCAGAGGTACTAACTAGAAGCCTAGCAAAAGAATAGAGACCTCCCAAATGTAAACCACACATTGCTATGCAAATAGAAACCACTACACATAATAACATGTACACCAGTGTCTCAGCAAATGAGCACCTAAGACAAAACATCTCAAAACCTAATGTCTTGGTCATAGGCGACTGAGACACACAGATATCCCCCTCACCAGACTGGACAAGGAGAAGGTCAGCTACGTGTCATGTGCCTGGATCCATCAAATCACACATGCACTTAAGTCACTCAACAACACGGACTGTTATGACATATGTCATAGTCCATGTTGGGGTGAATGACTTGAGACATACCTCTCTGGATTATATGAAGAGAGACATGACTGAACTCTCAGATTGTGAGTCCCAGGCAGATATGTCCTTATGCAGCATTCTACCTTCACCCAGGATGATACCACAATACAAACAAAAACTTATCAACTTCAATAATTGGTTTAGCTTGTGGTGTCAGTCCAGGGAGATCCAGTATCTGTCACCCTGAGAAGACATGGCTGACAGGCCACGCTGCTTTGTCAGAGATGGTCTTCACCTGTCTCCTCTAGGCTTTTGGATACTGGTAAAGGTACTTGCCTCCACCATAGTGCCTTTTTCAGCCAATGTCAAAACAACAAAATTTTCCATGTAACAAAATCCACTCAAAACAAACCCAAGGTTCTGCTGCTTAACGCTAGGAGTCTAAACATGAAACTGCACTCCCTGGAAGCAATTCTCACCTCAGAAGATGCTGACATCTGTACAGTCACTGAGATATGGTTCAAGGCCTTGGAGAGCACCCCGGATGTGCAAGATTACGATGCCTTCCGCACGTTCAGACCTCAAAATGAGTGGGAAAGAACCAAAGGTGGAGGTGTATCCATCTTCATTAAAGCCAAGTAAGTACACCTTGAAACTGGTCAATTAGTAAGACTATCTCGAAATACTCCATGTCCAATTAACTATAGACAAATCACCCTACAACATCATTGCTAGCTATAGGTACCCCACCATGAACCAAGAAAAGCACACTGCCTACCTGGACTTACTGGAGTCACTTGCCATACAGCCCAACACCTTAGTCCTGGTAGATTTCAACTATCTTTCCATCGACTGAGTGACATACACAAGCACAATCATGTTCACCCAGAGGTTCCAGGACTTTGTCAATACAAATGTTCTGAAACAGATAGTCTGCACCCACACAAATTAACTTGTCACCACCACAGAAGCAAAAAAGTTAAAAAAAACTTTTCCAAAGCAAATTACAGCCTACTAAGTGATGGTATAAAAGGTTTTAGACCCCTCACAATCACAGACAACAATGACTTCTATGCAGAGATGTACACAATGCCCTGTATAAATACTTAAGCAACCGTACAGACTCCGCTGTATGTGACCAGATAAAACCTGGTCTTCCCAAAAAAAAAAACAAGCCACCCTGGTGGCCCTCGATAAATATAACAAACAGGTTATATAACAAAAGGAAGAAATCATATTGATGTCTAAGAACAAGAGGCAACTGACCCAGCAGAGGAAGAATTCCCTCCACAGCTTGAACAAGCAAATAAGAAATTTTGTAAAGTCCTCTAAAGTTAATTACAAAGCTAACATAGCATCCTTAGCTAAGATTAATCTCAGCAATAAAATACAAGGCCTCCAAGCCATGACTTACATGGATAGACTGAAAGCCCTGTCACTGTACTCTGTATCATATATGCTGCTGAGAGGCGACTTGTGCCTGGCCTACAGGGCAGTCTCTGACCCTGCCTGGTGATATGCTGCAGATACACAAGTTAAATGGCACAAGAGCCACTCACTCTAGAGATCTTAACCTAGTCTGTCACAGTAACAGAACATGTTGGAGAGACAGATATATCTCTCAGAGATTGATGCTACTCTGGAATAAATTTCCAACTCGTGAAGCAAAGCTCCTCAGTGACCCTATTCAAGTGCAACCTGGATAAATGGATGATAGACTGCAAATTCACCCTGGGGATGTACCCATGTTCCTCATGGACAGGGGTAGTTGGTGTTTATCATAGACGCAATCTGCGAATCATATCCACCTAACTGAGGACAATCAAGATAACTCGGGATTAACATGGCTAGACTTGAACCTATAATAAGATGCATAACTAAAATGTATTTTGATGCCTATGGTTCTAATTTCAATTAGCACTGCAACCATTCGTTCATTTATAATTTGCATTCAAACTATTGTTAATGAACAAAAACTTGCTATTAAGCCCTGGGGTACTAGTGTACTACTCCATGACATAATTACAAACATATAAATAGTAGTATGGAACCCAAACAAAGGATTAAATTGACAGAAGGATTGCAAGAATTATGCTAGGCAAATAAGCAGTAGTTAGAAGCCAATAATTCTGCACCACCAGCCATAAGATCAAAGTGTCTGTGTTTAAAAAAGTGGGTTTAGTCCAAATTGCTGATAGTCCTTAATATGTCTCAGAATAAAGCATGATCACAGTGTGGAAAAGTTTGCAGTATTCCTTTTCATGATATTTCTCAGCGGGTAGATAAATAATAGCAACACATAATTTTATGTCTAAATAGCTCAGCTCCTTTCACTTGCACAGATAAATCCTGGCATATTTTTGGCAATGTTTCAGACTCACACAGCATCTGGTAAAGGATAAACAGAAAGCTCTAACCACCTGTTCTACCCACTACTCACCTTTCAACAGTGCTGAATCTAACAAAATGATTGGGGAAAATAACATTGCATATTCCCTTACTGTACTTCATGTTTTCCACTTCTAAAGTACTGTCAATCCTTCACTGCTCACTAGCATTAAATACCACAGTCTGAAAGAATTCTGCAGTCTCCACTAAAACTACTGGCCCAGCTACTTTGTCAATGCTTAAGTCAATTACACAACATTACATTTATGCAACTAGACAACACAGAAGAATGTGCAATAGGCAGAACCTGCCTGATTTCACTGGCGTATATTTATGCCACAGGAAAACCAACTCTCGCACCTCTTTCTAGAAACCTGAGTTGATAGTCTGTTCCTGTGCCCCTTAATCAAAGGACGTCTGTAAGAGGCAGAAATGCAAATTTGACAGAAACCAATTTATGCATCTGACGTCATTAGGCAATGCATGTGCCCCAGCAGTGCTGATAAATGGTTCTTTAATGTCTTTTATTTCTAGTCCTGCCACCGTGTGCAATGGCTCAGAAAAGATGCTGACTAGGAAGAGAGGCAAATTAGGCAGAACATTAAAGATGGAAAGTAAGGATAGTTGATGTAATCAAAAGCCAGGAGTTAAATGTCTCATATGGTATAAGATAGTCTTTACTGAGTTTGAGGCTGGCTACAGTCACAAGAAGAGGGTCATCAGACCTTGCTTATAACTTAAATTGATGGTTCTGTCCTTATGTAAGAGTCAAAGAGGAAGGCATCATGTTACAAATCCAGCACTAGTAATAGCTTTTGAATGTGAACATTTGTTCAGATGTGCAACAAGGAAAAATTACCCAAGTATTTCATTCAAATAGTGAGAGTAAAGCATTATCAGAGGTTACATTGACAGATAACCATTTCATTGTATCATTTATACTAGTTAATAGCTTTTTTCTAGAAATTCTGAAAATACCATGGTATTATAAAAATATATGCAATAAAATTAATAATATGCTAGGACACATCAGCGTGAGCAAATCCAAGCAGTAAGGTTGTAGCACTTCAGTCACCATGCAAATGTTGTAGAAACAAAATCGTAACACATTGTTTCTAATTCAGGATTTTTACTGACAGGCTGAATAGATTACAGAGCAAGGTTCCCTTGATTCTATGAGGAATGCAGCAATGTCAAACAAAGAAACACTGAAAGAAAAAAATGTTCTCGTGTAGGGAAGAGGGAAATGTGATGTGACTGAAATGTTAAATCTTAAATTTTCGGACTGAAGAGTACAACAGATTTTTTTTCAGCTGAGACGTAAAATATGGCATTAGAAACAGTTTGCATAAACAGATGCAAAGCAAGAAACTTTTTTTTTTAATTTTTATGGGGGATAATTAACAACTAATGTCATCTTGGCAGATAGCAGCCCGGAAAATGCTCTGAAAAAGAACATACAAATCCTGCAGAATGCATGTGTCTGTCATCAGACTCTTACATTTCTTCCGTAATACACTCTGTGGTGGAAGACAGGGCATTGCTGCTCACTATGATTGTTTTTTTACATTATATTTTTAAGTTTTGCCAGCTATGAAAATGGGCCTGAACTCCACTTAGTAAAATGAACATAGGGTAGCAAAGATTTTTCTGCAGTAGTTTTATCCCTTGGGTTTGATAATTGAGTGATTGTATTAGGGGATAAAGCCATCTATTTTTAAACATGACTGGGAACACGGGGGCCAATTAGACTACTGTCTTCCCTGGACCCAGTCTGAAATATTAATTTCTTCTAAAATGCAAGGTACCAAAAATAAGTACATTATCCTCAATCATTTAAGTCCTATTATGTCTTACCTACACCTTCTATAGACACTAATCAGGGAATTCCTGGGCTGCAAACTGGTTACTTCACATTTTTATACATAATTTGATGCACTGGTCACAATTAATTTAGTAAGCATTTTGTCATACTATAAAGAGCATAATGCAGAATGTTTCCTTTCATTGTATAACTTGCTTGGAAACAAGGCAGCATTGTATACAAAATTTCATATCTTCAGATGTAAGTTGCAGCCTTGCATAAGGAAGACATTCACTTGTGTATTTCTGCATACATTTATAATACAGTTACAGCACCAAGGGAACAGCATTTCAATTTCAGTTATAGGGCTTGCCCTAAAGAAGCTATTCTTCAACACTTATAGGCTAGGTTCATAAACAAAAGGGGTTGTTGAATAATGAGCCAAATAGCTAATCAGATACACATTTGGCATTGACTAGCAACAGCAGACTATCCTAAGAACCACATACATGAACAGAAGTGCAGTGCTATTGGAGGAAGCAGTCCTATAGCTGTAAACTCTCTACAACAGGGCCCACAACTGACAAGATGCATGACTGAAAGATGGGAGGAGAGTATTTATTTATTAATTTATTGTGAGGAAAAGAGCCTCTTTTCTTTATACATAGAAAAGAAGAGAAAATAGGGAATGTAGTAGATGGGACAGTGGGAGAAGGGCAAGTGACAAGGACAGGACATACAAACATAGGATCATAGTAGATTACTAGGCTATCAACCCGGAGGTCATTTTAAGCCCAGCCGTTTCAACCCAATGTAATATCGTAGAAGTACTAGTCAATACCCAATATTGCATTTAGTGATGACTGTCCATGTCCAGGAGGGTTGTGGGCATTATCCCTGGTTAGAATTTATGGTGCCCCATCCATTCATCCAGATTCCTCCTAAACAGTGTCATAGAGGTGCTCTGTTTCATAAGAATTGGTAGCCTGTTCCAAAGACAGTCACTGGGAGATACATATGTCCCTTCAGCATGTCCTATTTAAGTCGCAGGCCATATTTAAGTCCCTGGAATGGGTAGCCCTAGACTCATTTGATTTATAGATATGCAACAAATTCATTAGGTTTGGGTCTTGGATTGCTCTGTAGGAGAGGCATAAGTCTCCCCTAATAAGTCAATATGACACAGAGTATAGTGACAGAAACTTTAGTTGGTCTGCGTAAGACACATGCTGGAGTCCCTTGATCTTCTTTGTTAGAAACCTCTGAGGTCTCTCTAATTGCTGTAGATGCTTAGTATGGTACATACTGAATGGGGCATTATACTTAATTATGGGTCGGATAAGTGCCGAGTATACGGGGGTTATATCATCTTTTGCTCTCAAGGAGATGCCTTTACTAATCAATTGAGCTACATGGAAAACTTTCCTTACAATGGTAAAAACATGGTGGTTGAAGTTAAGGTTGCAGTTAACCTGTGATCCCAGGTCCCTTATCACTCCATGGGTACTTAGGGTATTGTTGTTGATTTGACAGTATTAAGGGACATTGTTTGTGCTCAAGGGAATGATGATGCATTTCTTTGCATTCAGTTTGAGACCGTGACTAATATACCAGTCATTGGTCTGTGTGGGACCCTCCTGTAGTATACTGACATCATTTGGGGATTCATTGATTGCACCTAGTTTGCAGTCATCTGCAAACTTGCTCAGCCACAACCATTTAGTTTTGACCTGAACGTCTGTGAATTATATACCAAACAGTAGGGGGCCCAGCACTGACTCTTGTGGCACACCACTGGTAACAGGTCTGCTGGTTGATGTGGAGTCACCCACTTTGATAGTGTGTCCAGTTTGTGAGCCAGTTGACAACCCATATTACAATGAAGGGGTTTATATTCAGTTTGCTGAGTTTATCAGTAATACCTGAATGTGGGATTGTGTCGAAAGCCTTTGCCAAGTTGAGGTATGCTATGTGCACAGATTTGTCCTCATCAATGGCCTGGTCACACCTTCAAAGAAATCCTCCAGATTTAACAGGCAGGATCTGCCCTTCACAAAGCTGAATTGTGTAAGATCCAGGGTTTAGAAGTCACCTATACCTTTATTTATGAGGTCCATAATAATACGTACCATTGCCTTACAGATGAGGCTGGTCAAGTTTATGGGTCTGTAATTCCCTGGGTCTGTTGCTAGGCCACCTCTGTGGAGGGGAATAACTGCAGCTGTTCTCCATTCCATAGGAACAAAGCCTGTAGTTAGGCTACGATTGAAAAGGGTACTTAGTGGTGATGCTAGTTCATGTTTTAGCCTGTTAAGAAGACAGCCTGGGATATCATCTGGTCCCATAGAGGTCATGTTCTTTGCCTTGGACAGGTCTTTGAGATCCTATTCTTCAGATATGTAAAGTGGGGGGGGGGTGCTTGAGGGATGGTTTTTTTTGTAAGTTAGTAGGGGATAAAGGAGTGAAATTTTCACCAAACCTATCCGCTAACAGGTTTGCTATCTCTGTGGAGTCAGTGTGTGTGATACCATTGGCCACCAGTTCCTCGCATGCTTGGGTCCAACCCTTTAGGATATGTACATAGCTGTAAAAGGCCCTATGGTTATCCTGGGCAGTATTTGCTAGGTTTCTCTCAAAAGACGTCTTGGAGGATTTGACAAGTTGTCTTATTTGCTTGTTAAGGCTGAGAAGGGTGCTTTTCCATTGTTGGATCCTTGTCTTTGTTTTCTTGGACAAGAACTTTTTGCATTTATTGTAGAGTTTTTGATGCCAGAAGTCCACTTGATTTTACTTAGGGCTCTGGCTTTGATTCTATCTGATACAGAATGTATACCTTCACCTAGGAGGGAATAGTTTGCCTTGGTAAAGTTTTTTTGTCTGATTTAACCCTTTGTGAGTTCTGGTGTTAGTGTCAGTTTGAAGGTGACTGATTTGTGGTCAGTTTTAACTAATGAGGGTCCAACAGTTGCAGTAGTGCACCTGTTTGACTTGTTGGTGAGGACCAGATCAAGAATGTTTGTTCCTCTTGCTGGGGTATGGTAAGTTTGCTCCAGGACATTTGAATTCACAAAGTCAAGGAACCTTTGTGCTAGCAAGTTTGGGCTAGAGTAGGTTTCCCAGTTGATGGTGGGATAACTGAAATTCCCTATAACCACTGTGTTCGGTAAAATTTTGATTGTCTTCAGTTTGGTTAATTAGGCTTCATAAGTTCCATGACCCATGGAGGGGTATCTATAACTGGCTAGGACTTGAATGAGGGTCTTATGCACTGTAACCTGGACCTGGAGTAACTCCATGGAGTTTCCCAGTCTAACTAGACAGGAGGTGAATTTATCTCTAATATAGATTGAGATACCGCCTCCTTCGGTTTACATACGTTCATTTTGCAGCCTAAATGGGAGGGTGGCCTAATGGTTAAGGTGCTTACCTTACAAACACAAGGTGCAGGGCTATTAAAGGTGTGGAAGACATTGTAACTTTGCAGGGCTGGGGTACTCTCTGAGGCCTTAAACTAGGTTTCTGTGACTGCACAGACATCTACATCTTCTGGTAATGGAAGTGCTTCCAGGGAGTGCAGTTTTTGGTTTAAGCTCCTAGCATTTAGTGGCATGACCCTTATTTTCTTCTGATTGGTTAATTTCACAATGGTAATGTTGTTTTTGAGACCTTGCCTAAAAAAGGCACTATGAGTGAGGCAAGAGCCTTGGTCAGCAGCTGAAGGCCTAGGAGTGCCAGGTGCAAACTGTCTCTGGAAAGCAGCGAGGTTTGTTGACCATGGCTTCCCAGGCAGACAGTAACTGGATACCCTTGGAATGACACCAAAAACTAAGCCAATTATTGAATTCAATGATTTTTTTGTTTATATTGTGGCCTCATTATAGATAAGGGTAGTATGTTGCTCAAGGCTAGGGACATACCTGCTTGGGACACATCCTCAGAGAGCTCGACCAAGTTTCTCTTTATATAGTCCAGCATGGTACGTCTCAGGTCATTCACAACAACATGAACTATGTCAGAGTCATAACGGTATTTGTTGCTGAGAAACCTGAGTGCATACGTGATTTGGTGAATCCTGGCACTGGACAGACATCTGACTGTGGCTTTCTCCTTGTCCAACCTGGTGAGTGGGACATCCATGTGTCTCACTACTGAGTCTCCAATGAAAGAAAATGTGTTTTTTGAGTGCTATTCCTTACAGGCATGGTGGGTGAGACACTGGTGTTATGTGTCATGAGTGCTGTGGAGACTGTGTTAGCTGTAGCAGACTTGTGTTTTGGAGGTCTCTAGTGTTTTGATAAGTTTTTGAGAGAACCTCCATGTATGTGGATTTACGTGTTTGATGCTTACTATGTGTTTGAGTAATGGTATGTATATGAGTTGTGATACTATGTAAATATGTAGTGGTGGGTGAGTTGACAACCTTCTCCGCATTACTTTTTTCAGTGAGAGAGAGAGCATGGATTCTAGATTTTTGGAGTAAATACAGATGCAAACAGACTACAGTGGTGGACCCACAAAAGGTTGGGAGGACAGTGGATGGACACAGATATATACAGGATGGGCAGGTAATGATGAGGATACACACTGGGGAGGGAAATCACCTAGAAGGGGCAGAGAGGGGTCTGGTCATGGTTGGATACCAGGCCAGCCTTAATGGCAACAAACCCAGGCATCACTCAATTGATTGTCCAGTGTTATAGTCTGGTCATTCCACCAGTAACTGAAAACACAGGGGGCAAAGTCAAGCATCCACTTAGCCTGATCTCAGCTGTCTACAGCCTCTACAACTGACACCAGAATGCATGCCAGCCCCCTTCAGACCACTGTCGAAAAAGGACTCTTTGTCTTCCCCCATCCTGAGAATTGACCATGGTCAGCACCAGAGAACCCACCAGGTCATCTCCAGCAAGAGGACCATCATCACCCTCCTTAAATGCAACCCTGTCATTCAGTGATAACCCAGTCCCAGAGGCTTCAGCTAATACAGAACAAGGAGAGCATGGCCTCAATTCACAGCTAATACAGAACAAGGAGACAAATGAAGGCTCAAGGACACAAAGTCACCAAAGTGAAAAAAAGTAAAAACAGGTTTATTACTTTGCAACTAAACAGTATGATACAAAAATAAACGGTGGAGGTAACACACCACTGGTGTCTCTTTTAAGTGACTTTGATAAAAAATCATTAAAGGCTAAAAAGCTTCAACTGGAGATACGCTATTTTGAAGAATATAGGAAGGAAGGTGTTGTGCCAAAAGGTCATCGCTCGTGGCAATACCCATCGGGGTTGGAAGCAGGTACACCTTTTTTCAATGACCTTACCAATTTATTTGATAAGCATGGTCTAGAATTAATGGGTTTAATGTCCAAACATTACAGCTCTACTACTGATTGTTTGGCAACAGATATTTCAAGCTTAGATAAGGAAATCAAGGAATGCCCAGATTTCCTGAGATATAGGTTTGTAGGTTCATAGGTTCATACTAGGCTATCTGCCCTAGGGCATTTATAAGCCTAGCCAGAGTGTGTTTGGCTTTTGCCACACATTTTAAATGAATTTTGCTATGCCCTTTTTCGAGGTTAGTATACTGTGTCTCTTTCTAACAGTGACACAGAAGTGATACCCGGGGTAAACCTACGATCTCCCATCCACTCATCAAGATGCCTCTTGAAGAGAGTCAATGAGGGACTCTGCCTAACCTGGACTGAGATTTTATTCCAGAGTGAAGGGTGCCTCTGGGTTATGAATCTGTCCCTCCAGCATGTCCTATTTATTTCAGTGCTGAGGTTCAAGTCTCTCGAGTGCGTAGCTCGATGGGATTTGGATTTTCTGAGGTGCAGCATGTCCATTAATTCCGGGTTGGACATGGCTTTACACGTCAGGCACAGATCGCCTGTGAGCAGGCGGTATGCCACTGCGTAGAGCTGGAGTTTCTTTAACCGGGCAGCATATGGCATCTGTTTGAGCCCTTTGATCCTCTTGGTGAGGTACTTTTGGGGTCTTTCCAGTTGCTGCAGGTGTCTGGTAAGGTACATCCCAAAAGGGGCATTGTACTCAATTATGGGCCTGATGAGGGATGAGTAAAGAGGCACGATGACCTCCCCTGATCTAGATGTGAATCCCTTCATGATTAGGTGGGCTATATAAAATGTTTTTCTAACCACTTTGGCCACGTGGTTTTCAAATGAGAGATTGCTATCAACTTGGGTCCCCAGGTCTCTAATTACTTCTTCCGTACTTAATGGATTACTACCTATGTGGTAATTTGTGGACACTTTGATTTTGCCAAAGGGGATGACTATACACTTTTTGGCATTTAGCTTGAGGCCATGGCTGTGGCACCAGTAGTCTGTTTCTATGAGGCCCTTTTGAAGGATGCTTGTGTCGGCTGGAGAGTCGATTATGGCACCTAGTTTGCAGTCATCTGCGAACTTGGTCAGCCACAGTCCTTCTGTGTTGGCCTGTACCACCGAGAAATATATACCGAACAAGAGAGGTCCCAGGACTGTGGGACGCCACTTGTAACTGGTTTGGAGTCTGACATGGCTCCAGCAATTCTAACCATGTGGGTTCTGTCCTTGAGCCAGTTTGCAACCCATCTAGTGACATAGGGGTTTATATTTAAGCTGGTGAGCTTATCTATAATGCCCAAGTGGGGTATTGCATCGAAGGCTTTTGCGAGGTCCAGGTAGGCTGTGTGGACCACCTTCCCCTCGTCAATGGCCTTGGTGACTGTTTCAAAGAAATTGACCAGGTTTAAGAGGCAGGATCTGCTCTTAACAAAGCCGAACTGGGTAGGATCCAGTTTCTGTAGGTCTCCAATATCTTTATTTATGAGGTCCATGATGATCCTTTCCATAGCTTTGCAGACCAAGCTAGTCAGGCTTATGGGGTGATAGTTTCCAGGATCCATTGAGGCACCACCTTTGTGGAGAGGGACCACTGTTGCTGTACGCCACTCTTTGGGTACATATCCTGTAGTAAGGCTGAGATTGAACAGTAGTTTTATGTTTGGGTTACCTCTTCTTGGAGTTCATGTAGGACGCAGCCCGGGACACCGTCTGGTCCCATTGATGCTGTGTTTTTTGCTTTGGAGAGGGCAGCTCTTACCTGAGCATCTGAGATGTCAGGGGGGCAGCACTCTGCTGGGATAGATATTTGCCCTTTTGGTGGGGAGGGGGGGAGAAGTTTGCACTGAATCTGTCAGTTAGGATGTTGGCAATGTCTGTGGGTTCGGTGTATTTTTTGTCATTTTGGACTAATTCTGAGCATATCTGGGAATTCCCATCCAGATTCCTAACATAACTAAAGAAAGCCTTGTGATTATCCTTAGTGTCCTGTGCAATTTTTCTCTCGAAGCTGGCCTTAGATGATTTTATGAGTGCCCTTAGATTTTTGCTAATACTGATCAGAGATGCCTTCCCTTTTTGGGATTTTGCTCTATCATGTAGTAGCTTCCTCCTTCTATTGTATAGATTGTTTATGGCTGGGGTCCACCAGACAGGACGCCTGCCTTTGGAGGATTGGGTCTTGGTTTTATTTGGGATTGCATGATCCATGCATTCCTGAAGGTGTTCATAGAATGCGTTTATAAAGGATTCTGCGGTCTGGGACGTATTTTCCACAGGCCCGGGGGCTTTGAAGGATTCCACCTCAGTTTTGAGGAGTGTGAAATTTGCTTTAGAGATGTTTTTCACTGTGCTTTTCTGGGCAGGGGGTGGGGTCGGGATGTGAATATCCAGTGAGATTAGTTTATGGTCTGCTCTTACCAGTGAGGGATACACTTCTGGTCTGGAGCATAGAGCCCCCATGTTGGTGATGATCAGGTCCAGTATGTTTTCCCCTCTTGTGGGAGTGGTAACAAGTTGTTCCATAGCATTTGAGTTTATAAATTCTAGGAACCTTTGGGCTAGGGTGTTGGAGCTAGAGTAATGCTCCCAGTCTATGTTTGGGTAGTTGAAGTCACCCAATATAATGGTGTTTGGAGAGACCTTCATATTTTCCAGTGTTCTCAGGAAGGCCGAGTGGGGTTCCTGGGTTTGGGAGGGTGGTCTATAGCAGGCTATAAACTGGAAGGCAGTTTTACCCACTGTTAGTTGCACATGGATAGTCTCTGATGCTTCATGCTGTGCCACCAACCTGGAGGTTTGGGTATCTTTGACGAATATTGATACTCCCCCCTCCTTTTGTGGTTCGGTCCAAGTTTTGGGGCCGAAAAGCATGGTATGAGGTATAACCTGGTAGTGCTGGGGTGCTCTCGGGAGCCTTGATTCAGGTTTCTGTTACTGCACAGATATCGATGTTCTCCATGCTAAGGAGAGTTTCGAGTGCATGCATCTTGAGGTTTAGACTTCTGGCGTTGAGTAGCATTACTCTTAGTTTCTTATCCCTTGTAATACCTATGGAGGTGGGTTTGTCTTTTGAGCCTTGCCTAAAATAGGCACTATGGGGGTGGCAAGAGCCTTTGCCAATATCAGAAAGCCCAGGGGTGACAGGTGCAAGCCATCCCTAGCGAAGCATCGTGGCTTGTTGAGCATGTCATCCCAGGCTGACAGGCATTGGATCCCCTTTGAATGACACCAATACTTAAGCCAATTGTTGAAATTGATCATCTTGTCTTCATATTGTGGCATCATTCTTGGTGAGGGTAAGATGCTACTCAAGGTCAGGGTCATACCGGCCTGGGCTACATGCTCAGAGAGCTCCTCTATGTCTCTTTTCAGGTAGCCCAGGGAGGTACGTCTCAGGTCATTCACACCAGCATGGACAATGACTGAGTCATATTTGTACTTGCCTTGGAGTGACCTGAGTGCTTGTGTTATGTGGCGGATCCTAGCACCCAACAGGCAGCTCACCGTGACCTTCTCCTTGTTCAGCCTGGTGAGCGGGACGTCAGTGTTCCTGACGATAGAGTCACCTATTATAAGTGTATCAGGTGTCTTGTTTAGCCTTAAGGGCTGTGACTGTTCGGCACACTGGCTTTGTGAGCTATGTGTTGCATGTGTTTTGTTTTGGGGTAGCGGTTGCTTGGGTGTCTGCTTTGGAGGTCTCTGCTGCTTAGGCAGATTTTTATTTAGAGCCTCCGAGTATGTTTTTTGTGTGTTTATGTGTTTGGTTTGCTGTCGTGGTAGGTCTATGTGAGACTGGAATTGTAGTGAGTGTGGTTTCCTTCTCCTCCTGACTGGTTATGCCAGTACTGAGTTTAGAGAGCTTAGCCTCCAGTTTGGCTATATGGTTGCATCTCTCACATGTGTTGGAATTTGTTGGGAGGAGGAGAGGGTTGTCTGTGTACATGAGGCAGTTGTAACATTGCCTCAAGATTCCCAGATTCACCAGCTGGACCAGAGAGGTGATTGACAACTGACCTTTCGATATGCTAGAATAGTATTGGGAATTCCTTTATAATTGAAAAAAAGGGCCAATGGGGAACAAGGTACTCAAGGGGAGTTTGTGAGGGTGTAGTGCTTTTAATTTTTTAGTGCTGACATATAATTGCTTTAGTGCCAGGCTTTAGAGTAGGAATAGGGTGTTTTTTATGAGAACTAGATCAGTTCTAAGGGAAACCGTGAAGAGCAGACTTTGTGGAGCCGAGAATGGTTTAAACCCAATTAAGCGGAGCTGCCTGATGCTGCGCTATGTGCAAAATTGCACAAAGCTGCACCAAAGCGGGTTTTATACAGGGGGACTTGAAAGAGCTAGAAATTGGCCCAAAATGGCCAATAGACTACCAGATTCTTGTGCTGGGAACACTCCTCCAGGGATAGATAGGCTGCTCTAAGCTCCCCACTGCCACTGGTGAACAAAGAAGCCTCCCTTTATCCAAGAAAGGAAATGGGCAACACAGGAACTTTCCAAAAGTCCAGAATACAGCAAAGCCTGTATTTGGACTATTCTAGGTCAGGAAAGATGGGAAACAAGGATAATTTTTTTTGTTTTTTTCTTTTTTGCAACAAACAGCAGGAAAATGCAATAAATATGTAACACAGGCTAGCACACTTGAGTGTGTTGCCTCAACAGGTAAATGCAACAAACAGGACAAACTTTAAAAGTGCAGATGCAAAAACAACTTTAAACAGTTTAAAACAGTTCAAGAAGCAGAAATACTTGCAATTTAGTTAGATCGGACAGTCGCCCAGGTAGTAGCAGGAAAAAAAAACACTTTTATCAGGTTAGTAGTCACTCTTTTAGCCTCTCTGCTGCTAGCACCACTCTGCAGGACCACGAGGAGCTTGGCTGAGTAGTAACACGTGCAAAAACCGCGCCAAAGCAGGTTTTATACAGGGGGACTTGAAAGAGCTAGAAATTGGCCCAAAACGGCCAATAGAGTATCAGATTCTTGTGCTGGGAACACTCCTCCAGGGATAGATAGGCTGCTCTAAGCTTCCCACTGTCACTGGTCAACAAAGAAGCCTCCCTTTATCCAAGAAAGGAAATGGGCAACACAGGAACTTTCCAAAAGTCCAGAATACAGCAAAGCCTGTATTTGGACTACTCTAGGTCAGGAAAGATGGGAAACAAGGATAATTTTTTTTTTTTTCTTTTTTGCAACAAACAGCAGGAAAATGCAATAAATATGTAACACAGGCTAGTGGACTTGAGTGTGTTGCCTCAACAGGTAAATGCAACAAACAGGACAAACTTTAAATTACAAGCGCTAAAGCTGGCTTTAAAGCAGGGGGTTAGAAAGAGATAGGAAATGGCCCAAAACGGCCAATAAGCTACAAGTCACTGGGCTGGAACCACTCCTCAAGGGACAGATAGGCTGCTCAGAGCTCCCCACTCTCACTGGTGAACAAAGAAGCTTCCTCCTATCCAAATAAGGATATGGGCAACACAGGAACTATGACACAGCCCAGAGATCAGATCAGTTTGAATACAAAAGGGCGTTCAGCTCTATCGAACAACAGATATTGAAAAACACTGAAATCAAGCTTAAAAAACTAAAGAGAGACATTAATGACTATAAGAATGATGTTGCTTACCCTAAACCACCCCATCCCAGTCTAGGAATTTTTCAGATCAATCAGGAGAGGCTTTAAGAAGTCAGGAGAGAGGGGCTCAGGTTACAAACTTTAATCACTGTGTAACAAAACATTTCTCTAACCAACAAAGTAACACTGTCACTACTGATGAAGTAAGGGAAGGGAACTACAACCCTTCCCAGAGTCAAGGTACTAGGGCTCAAAGTGGTGTTTCAAACAACGTATATGGCCTGTCTTCTTTTTCCAACAACGGACAAAACCATCGACCTAAGTACAACACGAGGGCGAAAGGAGCCAAGAAATAGGTAACCAAGGGGAACAAATAACTATTAAACCTACCATTCTGTTTAATAGAAAAGGTGATTTTAAAATGTATAACTTCTCTGACTATGATGTTGACCCTAGGCTTTGCAAAGTTTTTAGCAAGGGTCTAACTTTTGTTCCAGATTACCACTTTAGACTTCCTGATACATTAATTGATCTAAAACTTTTCACCCGTAAACTTAATTTAAACTTGATGTTTGGGGAGAACAGTTCTATTAACAACAGCCTGAGAGTGTCCAGTACCTTCAACCCACCAATGCACCCATTGTTGGGTGTTTTTGAACATTTATGTGAGTTTGACCTTAGGCACTTGCAAAGAAACAACAAGAATAGTGTTGGTACACTAAACATGGATGCTGGAGAGAGGGATATCCTGAGTTCAACCAAAAGTCTTCCTATCTGTTTTTTTGAAACCAGACAAGGGAGGTGGACTAGTAGTTTTGAATTTAAGTGACTACAATTCAAGAATGTGTCTGGTCTTGGAAAGTGGTATTTATGCTGAATCCAGTGTCAATGAGATGAAGGGGGCCTATAAAAAGGTTCATTGTTTCGTAAATGATTTATTCATCGAAGGTATGATAGACATGGACATATTCAATTACTTGTCTACACCTAGCCCTAAAATACTAACATTATTTGGGTTGCCGAAATTGCACAAAGACCAACAAAATCCACCCATGAGGGCCTTAGTCAACTCCCGGGGGTCTATCACCTACACAAGTGCGAAGTACATTGATTCTATCTTGAAGAAGTATGTCGAAAAAGAAGAACAAGTTTGCAGAGACTCATGGGCATTTCTAACGTCCATTAACAATATTGAATATGATGAATCTTTAATGTTCTTAACAGTAGACATGGCTGACTTATATTTCTCTATTCCCCATGAGGAAGGTATTGAGGGGGTAGTCAAGAGACTCTTAGTGCATGGGGCCAACAGTAGATAAATTAGGTTATTTCAAGAAATCATGGAAGTTATTCTGACTAACAACTTTGTAATGTTCGACAACACGATTTACAAACAACAAATTGGTGTGGCTATGGGTTCACCATGTGGGGGGAGCTATGCTAACTTGGTGCTGGCTAGCTGGGAACATAAAAACATTCTTTCAGATAATGAGTGGTCTGACAGAATAAAGATGTACACAAGATTTTTGGATGACATTTTTATACTGTTTAAGGGTACTGTATCCGAAGCCCAGAGTTTTGTGCAATATCTTAACAGCAGCACCAGTTTTTTCAAGTTCACCCACACATATCATGAGAATCCCATTACATATTTAGACATTGAGTTAAAAAAGAATATAGAAGAACAGTGCTATCAAGCCAGGATCTACCGTAAACCCACATATTCTAACACCATGCTTCACTACACAAGTTGCCATCCTATACATCAGCAAAGATCTGTACTTAAAGGACAACTTGTCCATGCAGCAAGGATGGTGACTGATGAAGTGACTTTCCTTGAAGAATGTGAGACACATAAAGTTATGTTTCTAAAGAGAGGTTACCCAGACACATTGGTCCTTGATTTAGTAAATGAAGTCATAAACAAAAGGAGAGAAGGGTTTTATAAACCACTTCTTAGACCTTAGATCTTGTTCTGATATATTTTTTTTATATGATTGTTTTAATATAATTATGCATCGCATAACTTATGATATGAATATGAACGTAGGAGCTATTGCTTACGCTTTGGTATATACATTTTTACTTCACTATTTAATTATGAGATCAACATGCCTTGCTTTAGATAGTCTGAAATCACTTAACCATAATGTCTAATGTCTGACTATGAATAGGTAACTAGAAAATGCATGGATGCACACTGAAAATGTGTGCTTGTTCCTATCTTAGTTTTTTTATATGCCACCTACTTCCTTAAATTCTCGATCTGGTTGATAGTAGTAACACCATTTCATATTTATGATCGACTCATCGACATTATGTACTAGGTAATATTTTGTTTTACTTCTATGCATTAGAACTCTCTGGGCATGGCTTTATACTAATGAGACTCTGTTGGTCCTTCGATGGACTTACCATTGCGCCGTTTAAACATGGGACATTGTCCTTAGTACACAGACAATATACTTTTTAGCCAGGTTAGTAAATATTGATCTTGAGCATTTGACCTCAATGGTTAATAGCTTATATTAAGATGTTTGATCAATATATATTAGTATGTGATAAATGATTTCACTCAGATACTATCTTTGTATCAGTCTGCAACATATACTGTTTGACTAAAATTGTTATCTAAGCTTGTCGATAATGTGCAGAGAAGGTTCAAATATTGAAAATACATAAATAATTTATGATGCAATTTTTTACATATGTTTACTGATAATAACTCATGAAGTTTCATTTGTCACGCATTTATATCTTAGAGTTCCGACACCGGAGTATGTAGGAGCCCTTGTCCTTTTAAATTTTGAAACCTTTGTGGTTTTAATTGCTTAATTGTTTTATTGGATTGTTCATTGAAATTTGTGTCTGTATATAAGAGTATGGCTTGCATTGCTTAATTGTAACCTGATGAAGTGCACCTGAGTGTGCGTGAAAGCGCTCGTTTCTCATTAAATTTCATATATTTTTACATGGTGGTTCCTTACAGTCTTTACCCACTTCTTAGACCTACTATAAGGTCAGTCACCTCAGAAGAGGATGTGAATATTGGAAGTAACCACTAATACAAATCATAATTGTACACAAACAGTAGGTGTAGCCACTAGAAAGATTTCAAGTAGTTTTGTCACCTTATTTTGTTTGGAAGTCAAAGAAATTGAGGTTATATTTAAAAGAAACTGTAGCATCTTCATGATGGAACCAGACGTGTTGGAGAAGTTGGGTAATTCACTATCTTTTATTTACAGGAAGAACAGGAACTTGAAACAAATCTTAGAAATGGAACTCCAGACCTGTAGTAGATCTGGTGGTACATTTAAATGTGAAAACTGTAAATATTGCAGATATACAGCAACAGGGACAGAATTCACAGCAGGTTCCTGTAAGGTAAAAACTAAGGGTAGATTTAACTGTAACTTAAATCCGTTGTCTACTTGGCTAGTTGTGTAGCCTGTCCAGCATATTATGTTGGTAAGATGGACAGAAAACTAAGAGAGAGAATTTATGAGCACACATACCATATTAGAAAAAAGTCACCTTCTAACGCATTGGCAAGGCATTGTGCTGAACACCCAACACACCACTTTCACTTTAGAGTGATTTGTCAGGATATTGTTAATCTAAAAGTGGGTCCTTATCATCTAATTTTGGATAGACAGGAGTTGATTTGGCAACTGCGTCTCAACTCTTATAACCCCCCAGGTTTGAATGAAGTCACTTCCATTGCCTGTATTCTGAAATTAATGAGCCTAATGCGCTAGACAAGTCTTTTGTCTAACTAAGTCTTTAAACATGTCTTTTAAACAGCTCTATTTGTAGTTGAGTAAAAGAATGCAGGTTTTTTGCTTCATTTTTTAAATCTTTTAAAGATATGCCTCATCTTACATCTAAGCTTGCTTCACATTTGTTGGTGATTTGTGAAAGCATTACAGTTGAATCGATCAACACTGGTTAAAGTTGAAATTGCAGTTTCTTATTCTATTTTATTTTATTTTATTTTGAGTGCAGCGTTCTTTTAGTCCACTTGGAGCACTCTTGTAACTCATAACAATGTGTATATAAACATTTACATTTATATATATATTTTCCATAGTTTTTTCATCATTTTTCGTGATTTTTTTATCACATATTTTAAGAGTTACACTCTGTCCACCTAAATGCAGTGATTTAATGTGTCTTTATTTGTGCATAAAAGCAGCTATACATTTTTGTTCTTTACAGTTTTTCACAGTTGCTGTTTTTGTATTTGACTTGTTGCTGATGTCATGTGTCCAAGCTTACTTACTTAATTATGCAATACCATTGGTTAATGTTTTTTGAAACCACCATGTGGTCTGTATTAAAGTGAGCAGTTGTGCTACTGTTGTAGGTCTGAAGAAGTTTTCTAAATTAAGACGAAAAGTGCTTAAAATAAACCGTTTATTTTTGTATCATACTGTTTAGTTGCAAAGTAACAAACCTGTTTTTAGTTTTTTTCGCTTTGGAGACTTTGTGTCCTTGAGCCTTCATTTGTTTCCTGAGTTGCAGTTTGGATTTGTTTGTTTGGATTACACAGAACAAGGAGAGCATGGCCTCACTTCACAGCTAATACAGAACAAGGAGAGCATGGCCTCACTTCACGGCTAATACAGAACAAGAAGAGCAGGGCCTCACTTCAGCCTCTACATCTAGACCTGAGAAGGACAACACAACGGGAAAATGATTGCCTACACATGCTAGCAACATAGCTGCAGTTATACACTGGGCTAACACAGATGTCATACATACCCTACTATCAGCAGAGTGGCTTCCACCTTCTGTAACTTCCAACCATTTATATGTCATGGATTTTTGAAACTGCAAAACAATGTATGCACTCTTAAGTGTACACGTGAAACAGGTAAGGTTCCATAGTACAACAGCAATGAAAATAAAATGCCTACAGTACATTCATGGCTGTCTCACCTTAACCACTGCCTCCCACTGTGGAAGAAGATCAAGGTGGCATCATGCTTTGCAGGAACTGGTGATGCCAGAATCATCACTAACCATGCTGGCAAGCTCATGCCAGGTGTCCGCCTTCAGTATAATGCCCTAGCTTGTACTCCTGGAACTCACCATGCAGGAAGAACAAAAATATACCATGCTAGAGCTCTGCATTCTACAGTACTTAAAGTAGTCATGGCCATACATCTCAACTGTCCAGAGTTTTACCTCATTTTTCTGATCTGTCCCTCAAAAAATGTATGTTTTTCTGAAAAATCACTGTAGATTAAAATTACTAAATAATGACATGTATTTGAGTTTCAGACTGTTTCCTTCAGAAAATGCATATTACATATTCTGTTTTTCCAGCAAATTTGTAAGTTTATAAGAGCAGTATTTTAAAATCTTTTCCTATTCTTGAGCCCTCCTCAGCTATTTTAGGCTTTGTCCATACTTCTTTCACACAGAAGTTGAGAGATATAGCTAAGGCTACTCAGTCAGGTCTGCTCTGTGAGCAAAACAGTAGTTCCATGCATGCACATTTGTAAATCACATATTATGCAATTTAATGTTGCACTGTGGTGCTACTGAATGTCTCTAACATTGTGCCTTGGTACTAGAAATGTACACATGCTTATTGGTCACATGGCTTATGGTCACAGTGAGGTGCACAGACATTGGCACAATATTTTGGTAATGCAATGCAATATGGTAGCAATACAGAAGCATCAATACTAATCAGCTATATTAGAATAACTGGCTGTTGCTATAGTGATATAAATCGATGCATCATTTTTGCAACCTGGCTCAATCTTGTACAACTGTGGAATAGAAGAATTTCAAGAGAGAGAGAGAGTCTGTAGACTTGCAGATTCAAAGAGTTAAGGATGAAGTTACAGAGTTTAGGAAGGAGTCCTGTCTGGTAAAATATATCAGAAAGAATAACAAACACTGTAGAGGATGTCAGCTACACTGAGGTAAACTTTGTGATGTATGTGTAACTGGTAACCTAGGAAATTGACATTGCTCTGTACCATCTGTCTGTGTTTTTGGAGAGGGGAACCATTTACAATGTAAATACTCTAAAATATGTGCCACAGGGGAGGTGAGGTCCCTGGGCTACATGCTAAGACAAGCCTGCAGTAAATAATGGGGAGCTGTGTGTCCATAACACTACACTAACTGTGGGTGGTAAGCACATGTATAAATGGGGGAGATGACCACGTATATATAAGGGTGTGCAAACTTATGCAACCAGCTTATCGTATGTATTTTATTTTTTTACATTTTCTTCCCCTAACAGATTTATTTTTCAATTGAATTGTACAGGTTAAAGGTCACATTAAAGGTGGGAAAAGTTTTGAAATGATTTATTGTGGTCTCATTTTTTATATCACAAAAACCTGGCATTTTAACAGGGGCATGTACACTTGTTATATCCACTGTATGGGGAAACCAATGCCTCCCTCTTCCTAATGTTTGATGTGCCAGTCTATGGGGATTCTTGCTTTTTTGGGATACTATGAGAACATTAGCAAAATAGAGTTTATTTTTTAAAACTTTATAGAAGGGGGAATTAATGACTGACTAAAGAATAAGATTTCTGATAAAATTTTAAGTCTATCCTGAAATGTGAAAAATAATATATTCCAATTGCCTGTTAATTTGGATATTGTATCAATTAGGTTTTTATAATTATCTAACATTGATTTTTTTATTATTAGTCTCCATAGTAATTCCTAAGTATTTTAACTGTAAATTGTACCAGGCAAATTTTTTGGAAGAGTTTAATCTAGTGGTTATCTCTTTGTTTATAAGCAAGGCTTTTGTTTTACTTTTATTTAATTTCAGACCTGAAATATTTTCAAAATAGTCTATAGAGCTAATTATATGATCTAATGAGAGTTCAATATTACCACTACTGAGCAGAATGTCATCAGCAAAAAACTGAATTTTAGAAGAATGTTTTCATTTATTTTAAAACCTTTAATGTTTATGTTAGATCTTATATAGTTAGCAAATGGATCATAAGTGCAAATAGCAAAGGGGATAAAGGGCATCCCTATTTGGTAAATTTTAAGATATCAAAGGGGCAAGATATAAAAGAGACTATTTTGACAAAAGAAATTGAGTTATCATAAAGCTTTTAATTAACTTTATGAAAGCAGTGGAAAAGTTATATTTATTTTAGTACTTTGAAGAAGTACGACCAGTTTACAGAGTCAAAAGCTTTATCCATATCTAAGCTTATTATGGATAACTCTTTATTTTAACATTGTTTGCCATCTCAATCAAAAAAAGTCTTATTATATTATCTTGAACTTTCCTGTTAATTATAAACCCAGTCTGATCTTCATTTACTAAACTAATGAGCATTTGATTTAATTGTTTTGCTAATATAGACATGAAAATCTTATAGTTTACATTTAAAAGTGATATAGGTTGATAAAAAGAACATAGCATACGGTCCTTATCTGATTTTAAAATGGGTGTAATAAAAGAATATCTCCATGATTGGTGAATATTAGATGTACTCTTAACTTCTTTAAAAACATTTAATAACATTTTTAAAATATCATCAGGTAAAAGTTTACATAGCTCAGGAATTATTCCATCCAACCTGCTGCTTTATCAGTTTTAAGATTTTTTTATTTGATCTTTTAATTCCTTAAAGGAAAAAGACTTATCAGTATTGCTTTTCTGTTCTTTTGATATTTTATTATATATGTGTTCTTTTAAAAAACTATCCAATAAGTTGCTGTTACTCAAGTTTGACTTTGTTTTATTAATTTCTTCATAATATTTGCTAAAACATTTTAATATAGCTTTCAGATTACATACATGAAACTACTAGTACCTCCTCTATTTTAGAGTGTAAAGTATGGGATACCAAGAATTCATCAATACTGGTTTGAGTCAAAAATCTAAAAGAACAGTGAATATATTTTAAAGAACCATCTAGTTTTATATCTGATATATCTCTCATATACTTTGTATTAATATAATGACTGAAATGTTTCACTACTAAAGATAGCCCTATTTAACATTTGCAGTATATTTGATAGGATGCAGTTAAAATAATCAGCTATCAACATTTCTCCTTTAGAGTATAGTGTTATAATATCTAAGTAATTCTTAACTGTTTTAGAACCAATCCCAGGGATTCAATAGGTATTTAAAGGTATAGTATTTTTTTCATCAATCTCTATTTCCACCAATCCCAGGATACCATTCTTGTCAGAATAGGAATCCAGTATTTTAGGTAGACCTGACATTTTTTTCCAGAGAATAAGAACACCACTTCTTTATGAACCAAACTGAGAACCAATTAAAACTGAATAATCTTTTAACAACAATCTATTTCAATCTTTAGTCAATAAATAGGTTTCCTGCAGAAAAAAAAGCAATGTCTGCTTTATGTAGAGTTAAATACTTATTTAAACTACCCCTATTTGAAGGGTTATTTAACCCATTTATATTTAATGAAAGACATTCATATGCTGGCATATACTGGAATAATTAATATAGAAACTACTATGAAATGATTTAGTGCATTAAGCATTATGCTAACAAAGGAGCAAATTGTTATGGACAAACACAATAAGGATGATGTGAAAAATTCAGAATTAAAAACATTTTTAACCTCCATCATGGAATAAGGTATTCCAGGCTTGATGAAAAGTTCATACAAGCCACTTATTAACAACACCATAACACAACATTGTTGCTAAATTTTCTAAATACATATTTTACGCTTTTTAAGAAGATGTTAAATTACTAGAAAACAAAGCAAAAAAACTGCACAACAAGGTTAATATATAATAACACCTGTCAAATAGAAGAACTTTAAATAACGTATTTATAATTAGCATTAATTATACATAACATTTATTTATATATTAACTATCATACTGAAGATATGTTCAGACCATAAAATTCTGTGTTATGAGTAAATAATGACTTTTTAAGGAACATGTGCCTGTAATTTAACCAGAATAACTATCATGTACTATATGTACAACACTGTATGACAAACAGAACACCTGCACTTATTACACTTTGTAAAAAAGTTATGAACCAGTACCTATATTAACATTTTGCCTGTGTAAATTACTTACATTTCCTCTACATTCACTACAAAAACCTCATAACTGATTACAGATTCCCATCTAATCTCTCACACAGACTAAAAGCTTGTGAAAACAGCCTGCATAGATTTTGGTTAGTTACATTCATATTCATTATCTAACAATGCCAAATTATAAAGCAGATGTCTAATTTCTATATTTTATACAAAAATATAAGTTCTATTAATGAAATTATATGTGTTTTTCAACTTATGTTATTTCACAATTCCATATATAAAACACATATCCGAGTCTTCTGACAATAAAGTGGTGCTACAGCATTATCTAGTATGAACAAATGCTTCAGCTAGGAATAATACTCATTAAAAACTTCAGAATTACATTAAAAAAATCAGTGCACCAGCTAAAGAGGGAAAAGGACACTCAGTAGTAATGTAGAAAAAATTTAACACAAATTTCCACTCAACTATTAATGCACATTTGTGTATCATGTTTGAGGTTTAATGAGGACACCTCTGTGTCCCACATCAAATATGTACCCTTTGTGCATTATTTCACTTGTTCTTCCCTTCAATAATTAAACAGATGTTCATAGGTTCATAGGTAGGTACTAGGCTATCCGCCCTAGGGCCTATACAAGACTAGCCAAAAGGGTACCCTGGCTTTTGCCACCCAAGAAAATTATTTTCTTGTGCCCCTGTTGAGCAGAGGCACAGAGGTGACCCCCCAGGGTGAATTTCCTATTTCCCATCCAATCATCAAGATTTTTCTTGAAGAGTGCTAATGAGGAGCTTTGTTTGATATAGATAGGTAGTTTGTTCCAGAGTATGGGAAGTCTCTTGGACAGGAATCTATCCCTCCAGCATGTTCTGTTTATTGTGGTGACAAGGTTTAGGTCCCTAGAGTATGTAGCTCAGAGGAATCAAGATTTCTTTAAGTGGAGCATGTCCAACAGCTCTGGGTTTAACATAGCTTTGCATGTTAGGCAGAGATTGCCTCTGAGTAGGCGATATGCGACGGAGTAAAGCTGGAGTTTTTTTAGATGGTCTGCGTAGGGTATCTGTTTGAGGCCAGTAATCCTTTTTGTGAGATATTTCTGCGGTCTTTCCTGTTGCTGTAGATGTCTTGTGAGGTATATGCCAAAAGGGGCATTGTACTTTATAACGGGTCTAATAAGTGACGAGGAGAGGGGAACAATGACCTTTTTTTTCATGGATGAGAAACCTTTTGTGATGAGGTGGCCACGTGGAAGGATTTCCTGACTACTGTGGTGATGTGATTATCAAAGGAGAGACTACTGTCCACCTGTGTCCCAAGATCTCTTATCACACTTTTGGTGTTAAGTAGACTACCACCTATGTGGTAGCTCATGGATACACAGTTTTTAACAACGGGGATGACAATGCACTTTTTGGCATTGAGCTTGAGGCCATGGCTTTGACACCAGACATCTGTCTCAGTGAGGACCTTTTGCAGAATGTCCACATCTTTAGGAGTTTCAATTATGGCTCCTAGTTTGCAGACATATGCGAACTTCATTAGCCAAAGACCTTCTATGTTAGCCTGTACTTCAGAAAAGTAGATACCAAACAGAAGAGAACCCAGGACTGAACCCTGTGGTACTCCACTTGTCACTGGTCTGAAGTTGGATTTGGAGTCTGCTACTTTCACAGTGTGGATTCTGACAGTGAGCCAGTTGGCAACCCATCTTGTGACATAGGGATTTATACCTAGTTTAGTGAGTTTATCTATAATTCCAGAGTGGGGGATGGTGTCAAAAGCCTTGGCGAGTTCTCGATAGGCTGTGTGAACCACCTTACCCTCATCTATGGCTTTGGTGACTGCTTCAAAGAAGTCAGTCAGGTTTAGGAGACATGATCTGCCTTTTACAAACCTGAACTGGGTGGGATCCAGAGTTTGGAGATTACCAATGTCTTTGTTTATAAGTTCCATGATTATACGTTCCATGGCCAGGCAGACCAGGCTCATTAGGCTAATGGGGCAGTAGTTCCTGGGGTCCGTGGTGGATCACCCTTTGTGGAGTGGGATAACTGTCACTGTGCACCATTCAGTGGGCACAAAGCCTGAGGTGAGGCTATGATTGAACATGGTGCTTAGGTGGGGTGCCAGTTCATTCTGTAGTTCATGTAGAATGCAGCCTGGGATGTTGTCAGGTCCCATAGATGCTGTATTTTTGGCTTTGGAGAGTGTGTTTTTTACCTGTGCAGCCATGATTACAGGAACTTTGCATTCTTCCTGTATAGAGATGGGCCCTTTTGGGTTGGGAGGGTAAAGTTAGCACTGAACCTGTCTGTCAGGATGTTGGCAATATCAGTTGGTTCTGTATATTTAGTGCCATTGTGCTGTAACTCAGAGCAGATCTGAGTGTTGCCATTGAGATTCTTGACATAGCTATAGAATGGTTTGTGGTTGTCTTTAGAATCAGTGGCAATTTTGTTTTCATAACTAGCTTTGGAGGATTTTATGAAGGATCTCAGCTTCTTACTGAGGCTGACCAGGGAGTTCTTACAGTCATGGGAATTTACACTTTTTTGCAACAGTTTCTTTCTTCTGTTGTAGAATTTGTTTATGGCAGGGGACCACCAGATTGGCTTCCTATTTCTGGAGGATAGCATCTTGGTTCTGTTAGGGATAGCACGATCCATGCTCTCTTGTAAGTGCTTATAAAGTGCATTTGCGTAGGACTCAGCAGTCATAACTCTATTGTCCATCTGAATGGGTGTCGTGAAGTTTGCCACTTCTGTCTTAAAAAGTGTGAAGTTGGCTTTGGAGAAATTTTTTATGGTGGTTTCCCTAATGGGAGTGGGGCAGGATGTGGATGTCTAGGCTGATTAGCTTGTGGTCAGATCTAACCAATGAGGAATTGACCTCTGGTGTGGAACACCGGTCACTCATGTTGGTAATGACCAGGTCTAGCATATTGCTGCCCCTGGTGGGGGTGTGGATAAGTTGATCCAAGGCGTTGGAATTTATAAATTCCAGAAAACATTGAGCAAAAGAGTTGGTACATGAGTATTTTTCCCAGTTAATGGTGGGGTAGTTGAAATTGTCCATTATCAGGGTGTTGGGTTGTACCCTCATATTTTCCAGTGTATCAAGAAATAAGGAGTGGGAATCCTGGGGCATGATGGGGGATCTGTAGCAAGTTACAGTTTGGATTGCGGTCTTGCCCAGAGTTAGTTGCACTTGGATAATCTCGGATGCATTGTGCTGAGCAACTAGCCTGGAGGTGTGGATATCCTTAATGAATATGGACATGCCTCCACCTTTAGTGTTTCAGTCCAGGTTAGGTGGCTGAAAGGTGTGGTATGAATTATAGCCTGATAATGCAGGGGTGCTCTCTGGAGCCTTGAACCAGGTCTCTGTCACTGCACAGATGTCAATGTTCTCCATTTTAAGGAGTGCCTCAAGAATGCATTTTTAGGTTTAGACTTCTAGCATTGAGTAGCATTACCCTCAGATTTTGCTTGCTTGTACCTGTTACGGTGGAGAATTTGTCATTTGAACCTTGCCTAAGAAAGGCACTATAGAGGTGGCAAGAGCCTTAGCCAGTATCCAGAATCCCAAGGGTGACAGGTGCAGGCCATCTCTGGCAAAGCATTGTGGTCTGTCGATCATGTCATCCCAGGCAGACAGATACTGGATCCCCTTAGAATGACACCAGAAGCTTAGCCAATTGTTGAAGTCAATCATTTTGTCCTTGTACTGTGGTATCATTCTGGGTGATGGTAGGATGTTGCTCAAGGCTAGGGTCATACCTGCCTGGGCTACAAGATCGGAGAGCTCCTCCATGTCTCTTTTCATGTAGTCCAGGGAGGTACATCTCAGGTCATTCACACCAACATGAACAAGGACAGAGTCATATTTGTACTTGTTGTGGAGTGACCTGAGTGCATGCATTATGTGGTGGATCTTGGCACCCGACAGGCAGCTGACAGTAACTTTCTCCTTGTTTAGTCTGGTGAGTGGAGCATCAGTGTGCCTGACTATAGAGTCACCTATGACTAGAGTGTTGGGTACGTTGTTATGCCTTATGGGCTGTGGTTGAGTGGCACACTGAGTTTGTGGGCTATGTGTCATTTGGGTTGTGTTGGGGGGTGGAGGTTACATGCATTTCTGCTTTGGAGGACTCTGTTGCTTGAGCAGATTTTTATTGAGAGCCTCCGCGAATGTAGGTGTGTGTTTTGTGTTGCTATGTGTGTGTTTTGGTGGTGTAGGTTTTGAGGGACTACGTGATGAGTGTGGTGTGGTGCAAGTGTTTACCTTCTCCTCTTGACTGTCTAGTCCAGTCTTGGGTGAAGAGAGCTTTGCTTCCAGTTTGGCTATATAAGTGTATCTCTCACAGGCTGTAGTGTTGAGTGGTAGAAGAAGAGGGTTGTCTGCGTACATGAGGCAATTGCTGCATTGCCCCAGGTGTATGTAGCTAAAATAAGCCATTCAGACATCTAATGAATTACTATTATATTAAATTGCACTACTTACAGTTTGTCTTTAATACTGGGAAATATATTACAGTTTGTCTTTAATACTGGGAAATATAATTTTAACTGCATTTAAAAGTCTGTTTTAGCAATCCTTTTCTGAGTTCTGTAATCTTCCCGCTTCTGAAGGATTAAAGGTCAGGCTGCACCATACCTCTCAATCTGGAAACATCAAAATTCTGGAGAAGGCCCATGAAAAATAGGTACAAATCTGCACGCTGATTAACATCTAATTTGCATACATAATTACACAACCACACACACTCCAGTGGAATTGTGGGATACCAACTTTCAAATGCAAACTGAAGGACAGACAACCAAAATATGGCACCAGAGTCCACCTGCAGTCATTCCAATGTCCCATTACCTGGCTATTTTGCCCCATTTACTATAAAAACTAATGTGTGCATACTGCTTTACTTCTACAATGATTATATGGATTTTATTTTTACATTTTGCAGCACGTCAATGCAGAAACACTAACAGACATCTGATAAACAAAGCAATACTGTCTCACAATGAAAATACACTTGGCATTAAAACTTCTCTGCCTTTGAAACTTACATTCATTGAAGCAGCATTGAGACCCACACCACAGCCAAAGAAAATGCATCTGGCCAGTCGTGGATAAAGATTACCTTTGGGCTGTTTTCAAATCACTGGCCACTTGCACATAAAACAAGAAACATACATGTGTTCTTTTCTTTGACACACCTTCCTGACTTTATTAAGTTATATTCCTTGTATAATACAGCACACTTGTTAGACAGAGCACATTTTTTTTTTTTATTTTTTTTTGTAAAATCTTTTTATTAAGATTATTTCAACAGAATACAGATAGTACTAAACATAAATCTATACTAAAGAGTTCTACAAACGACAACTACTTATATACAACACTCATCCATATCTAACTGTGCTGTAGGTATGATACTGTGGAAAAGTCATGGCAGTATGTATTCATATAACTATTTCCAGGTATCCTTCTGTGCTGATTTTAGCCTCATGGAATACCACAAATATTTATGTGCACATAAATGTTTTCTAGCAATAAGTTTAAATCCCTCCCATGTCATCCTAGACCTGTCTTTCCAATTTAGGGTGATGTAATATTTAATCAACATAAATGGTGTTATTAGAAGGTGCTTATTCTTAATATTTGAACCTAATGGAGGGATATGCAGGAGGGCGAATTTCCAAGACAAGGTTGATTTTTCATAGCCCATTTTTTCTAATTTGACCCTTAGGGCATATCAAAGTTTGTATGAGCATTTGCAGCTCCAAAAAATGTGGATGTTATCTGCTTCTTCCGAAGGGCAGAATTGGCAGTATGGTGGGACTTCTTTGTACATCTTATTTAAGATTGAAGGCGTGAAATATGCGTTATTTACAATCATAAGCTGAGTATATCTGAATTTATGAAGGGGTATGACTCTGGAAAATTTCTGAATCGCCTGTGCAATTATATTGGAGGAAATTGTGGGGTCTTGTTTTATCCAATAATTAGAATGAATAGCCTCTTTAGTGAGTTTGATAGATGTAATGATTTTGTAGACATTTGAAATCATTTTCTTTTTCCGTGTCAGGAGATCCCATAACATTTTGCAAGTATCTATGTGTGAGTCTGAGATGTCTATATCCTCCCAAAATCTGCAACAAAGCTCTTTTATTTGTCTAACCATGATTGTATATTTGATCGGTAGATTAAGTTTGCTCCTGGTGCTAGTTATAGATTCATGTTTAAGTATGAAAAAATCTAATACAGTTTTTCCTTTTAGTAATGAGAATGCATTCAGATTAATCATCCTATTATTTAATTGAATATTGGGATTGAGATGTAAAGGTTGGAGTGTCCGGAAAGCTGTGAGTAAGTTCATAGATTGGAACAGATTTTGTGCGATTTTAATTTATTTCCATAATTCGTGTTGAACTTTATATCTTCTCCTGGATGCAGCATCTAAAAATGAGAGTGCCATGGGATTAAAGTGTAGTGTTTTGACATAATTATGGTATAATTTGACCCAAATTGGGCTCCATGTCTTAAGTTCCTCCCTGTAACTCGCAATATTGATTATTCTACTACATTTGTTAATTTCATATAATAATCTGAAGTCGGGAAGTCCCAAGCCTCCTTTGTCCTTAGGGTATATAAGTTTTTGATATTTTATCCTGACAGGTCTTGGGTGCCATACAAATGCTGACAGGGATGCTTGGATATCATTGAAAACTCTGTTATGGATTAGAGTATTGGTAGCGTTAAAAATATAAAGTATTCTCGGGAGAATATTCATTTTAATAATGGCTACTCTCGAAAGGAGAGGGAGTTTAAGTTGTGACCATCTCTCCAAGTCTTTTTGAATAGTGGACCATATCTTAATCACATTCTCTTGATAATAATTATGCTCATCTGTATTGAATAATATTCCTAGATAGTGTATGTGGTCTCTGATTTTTATATTAGGTATAGAGCTTCCGTTTGGATATTGAGCGTGGATGTTTATTGGGAATATCGTTGATTTGTCCAAATTAACCTTATAATTCGCGAATTTAGAAGATAGCAGTAATGAGTTATTTATCTTGATAAGGTCTGTGTTGGGGAGGGAGTAATATATATTTAAATCATCTGCGTAAGCTGATAGAGTTACCTCAGTGTTAAATAAAACCGGAATATTAGACAGAGCGCATTTTAAATTTATTGTTTGAACGTTTTTCCAGTAGGCTGTACTGCAGGCAATGAAACAAAATGCATGAACCAATAATGACAAAACTACCCAATTCAGAACATTTCCATCATAAAAGTCTACTTCTACACCCACACTATAAATAGAATGACGGTAGTGTAAGCCATAGTCATCTTGTACAGCTTCTCGCACTTATTTTCAATTTCAGTTTTTTTTTGGGGGGGGGCAAAGGTCAAAAACCAGGGACACATTTTAAACATTGCTTTAATATACCATATTTAGCAAATAATTTTTTGTAGTATGGATAAGGTGCTAATGATACCAGATGCTAAAATATACTGTGAGGCTGCAAAGGAGTTATTACATTTACTATATTTTTTCACAACTACTATTGAAATTTGAACTTCTGAAATAAAAACAAATCAATCTGATGGAGTTGTTGTACTGTGTGCTTTGAATATCTTGTACTCCTTCATTTCTGAGAAAGTTAAAGCATCAAAATGGTATATAATAACAGAATAAGCACAAAAAGATTGTCTATTTCAGGACAGCACTCAGATTTTTCTAAGAAGTAATAGCACAGACACAGCAAAGAAAGTGGGTTTGTCAAAATCCAGCAGGGGTGTATTATAGCAATAACCCACACCTGGGTGTGGGTAATGCTGGATTTACCCACGGTTGGCGTGGTTTGGTCATGAGGGCGAAGCCCGAGTGGCCAAACAAAGCCAACCGTGGGTAAATCCAGCATTACCCACACCCAGACGTAGGTTATTGCTATTATACAATGGCACTATTTAAAAAAAATAATTATTTTTCTTAAATAATGGCATTGTATAATGCCTCCTTGCTGCCCTTCCGCAGCTGTCTGGTATTTTGCGGCAGTTCTGATGTACTGCGCATGCGTATGCCAACGCAGTACATCAGAACTGTGGGCAAAAGCAACGGAGAAAGCAAGATCTCCATTGCTTTTTACAAACTGTTTCGCTATGTTAAATGGGTTTAACATAGTGAGACAGCTTTAAAAAAAGCAATGGAGAATCTCCGTTGCTTTTTTTAAAGCCGTCTCGCTATGTTAAACTTGTTTAACATAGCGAAACAGTGTGAATAAAGAGTTACAGCAATAGAAAAAAAGTCCGGGTGACCAGACCTTTTTCCATTACTATAACTCTGATTTACAACGCACACGCTGACCAATCAGCGTGCACGTTTTTGAATATTAATGGGGGGCAGTTGTATAATTGGGTGCAATATATAACAACTGTCCTGTATAAAGTGCTCTGATGACATACCTCTATTAACAATTGCTTCTAAATTATTAAAACTTGTTCTTCATACCTACAAGGAAGCTAACACTTTACTGTCAGACAGTGGAGCAAATGTTTATTTTCTTGACTGAATATGACTACACCAGAGAAATGTGATATGAACTTTTCAGGTTGTCAATAAAATGTCAACACTGCTACAGATCTGAAAAGAATGGTTGATGAACTGGAGCTCTCTAAAGAAATTCTCATCATAATCGTTTTGCATCTAAATATTGAAAAATAGCATAGCTGCAAGGTAAAGTTCACAAGTTGTTGTAAATATACATAACATTTACAGTTTTCAGTATGTTTTTGGCAATTTTTCAGTAGGCTTTATGTGTAAATCTGCCCTATAAACAAAAGTAGGTAGTCTCAGCAGTTATGTACAATGTCAGCAAACTATTTTTGAGGACAGGTCTCATAAGAAATATAGGCTGAATACCAGGATAACAGCATTAAAATGTTCCATGTTTTAAATTTAAAATACAATACTCACAAACATTTATAAATGAAAAATAAGACAATTCACAAACATGTCATATAATCGCACAGCACACTGCAAATTACTTTAACTGCATGTGGTATGTAATATACATGATTTATGAATATTGGTTTGCAGTGTGATGTAAGCCATGCACTTGTTTAGGAATTGTACACTGCAGCTGTGGAGCTACAATAGAGAACTAGGTAACAGATGAAATACTACACATTTTAGTAAATTTGGAGTCCCGAAAATGAGTTAATATAAGGCATGGTACACAGGTATACATTATGACCTACAGTGAAAGTACTATCAGGACTACTAGATTCCTTATGTTACAGTGACCCATACTAACTGCCATGTGTATACACATGCACACAAACATACACACACACACACACACACACACACACACACACACACACACACACACATACACACACACACTTACTTGAGTCTTTGTATTACCCGGACAGAATGAGCGCTGTTAATCCACATTCCCCGGACTGAACCGCTGCTGCCAGAAATGCTGCCCCCATTAATCCACATTCCCTGGACAGAACGAGCTGCCTTGCCATTAATTTACATTACCACTGCTGCCAGAAATGCTGCCCGCTTGCAAAACAAGCTGCCTGCCATTAATCCATTGCCGGAAATGCTGCCATTGCTATTGATCCACATTCCCGCTCGGATTTGCAGCTGGAAATGATGACGTGAGCTCCTTGATCTCAATTCTGACTGGCTGGTAGCCCTGATGGAGCTGACGTCATCTCGCACATGATGATGTCATCTCTGACAGCACAATATTTGAAAATTTGAAATTAATAAAGCAAAAAGATGAAGGGGTGCCACTTGGGAATCATGGCATCCCTTCATTTGAACCCCAAAACTCAGTAAAAACCAAATAATTTGGTATGTTTGTGAAGTGTGGGCTGCACTTTCTCTCTGACTCAGGAAATGTTCAAGAAGGGTTCAGATTGAAGCAGAGACACACACAAGCTCAAGGCAAGCTGAAAACATTCTCTAAACTCTTCTGAAGTAAACTGGTAGGAAAATAGAAAGAAAGTCTTTAAACACAGAAGGCTCATGGACACATTCTGCAAGGCACATTTTAATTGAAAGACTTTTTTTAACATTAAATAAGCAGGAGAAAGTTATACAACCTTAATAACATCACTAGAAAGAAAAGGGGATTAAAAACACATCAGTGCTCACATTTTAACTATATATATCCCCCACTGTCAGTAACACTATATGTAAATACTGTGTTAAATATTAAAAATTAAAAACAGTAAAGAGTTTTAACATTCCCTTCTATGCACATGCATTTCCCAACAGTCAAACCAGTCCCCAAACCAGACTCATTCTATTACTGTCACTCAGTTATTAAATTATTGTTGAAAAGGAAAGAGTGAGAGGACAGAAAAGAAAGTAAAAGGAACAAAAAAAATAAAATAAAATGGTTTGAGTATTTCCCTTAAGATTTATAATAGTTTAGTCAGGGCTAGGTTTGTCATTTTTAGGGCCCCCAGCAAACGTCAAGTTGGGGGCCCCTAGACATTTCCAGTCTAAGTTTCACCCTGAAATTGACACTCCTCCTAAGCAACCTTTTAGTTTGTGTTGCAAACTTTTAGGAGTAGTACACACAGACAGACTTGGAACTATAATGCTCTTAAAATACAACTGGCTTGTCTTACAATGGGACAGTTATACAGTTACTGGCATTTAGCTGCAACATTGATACATTACAAAAACATTATGTACTGGTCTGGACTTGGATGAAATAACGCCCCAGGCCTGCTGTTTCAACACCCCAACACACACACACACACACACACACACACACACACACACACACACACACACACACACACCTTCCATTCCTCCCCTCTGATTCCACCACTTCTTAGACTCCCTATACCATGCACATCACTTTCTTCTTACATTTTGCCTTACTCTTTAGCATTTTCAAGAAGCCATAACTTTCTATATGCTCTGAAGTTCTTTTTAATGTTTTTTTTTTTCTTTTTGCACAACATTTTCATCCAATGATGGCTTGAATAGAAATTATGATTATGGAAAGAAATTCACTGTTGATGTTTAGCTCTAGTTTTTCTTGTGTCTTTCGAACAGTTTGCTATCAAAATTCTGAAGGGCACTTGTGGTTATTCATGTCGCTGAACCATATTGCTGAATTAAAACATTATTTCATGTCCCAATTTCAAACCATGTTAATACCGATGGCTCGACATTCATTGTTTTGAAACTTTGACCGTTGGCTGTTTGGTGTTCGTTGATACAACTTTGCTGTTTCTGTTCAATTTTCAGCCACTTTGAAACTGTACTCCAAAGTAATGGTAGTCGACGAAGTGCCCTTCAGGATTTTGATAGTAAACCCTTTTCAACTCATCTTTCCTGACTAAGACAGCACAGTAATCATTTAGGAAATAACTCAAATAAGCCAGGGCCCAAGAAGCCATAGGTTTACAGATATTCTTGGATGCATTTCAGAACATTTTCTCAGCCTTTTAAACCAATGGTTCCCTAAACAAAAATCATTAGAAAGAAAAGAATTTCAGTCTTATTTTTTTTCTTTCAAGGGAAACATAAGTTGTGCCCAATGCTTAATGGTCAAAGTTGACAAAATAGTAGCTCACAATAAACTAACAAACCAGTTGTGGTGGGAATACATAGGTCCCATCTGGGAAAACTGCCTGCCTCCCTAACCCCCCCCCAAAAAAAAACCAGTCACCACCTATGCATTCCTCTGGTGTTAGACACATAGCGTGCCTCCTCACTCCTCACCCCTAACCCTCAAAGGGAGCCACCATTATACATGCCTGATGTGTGATTGTGAGGAGTGAACAAAATAATGATTATAGTAATATATTAAAATGTGTTGCTCCTAGACAGTACACTGCCCCCTACACAAGCTATAGTAACCTTCTTTGTACACATCTGAGGTCTGTGAGGAAAGTAAAAGAAAAAATGACCACACTGCCCTCAACAAAAACACAACCTATAATGACCCCGTGCACACCTCTAAGTTTTGACTGTGATGAAAATTAAAGTAATGACCACACAATCCCCAGCCCCCCTCAACCTAAAGCAGCTTTCTGTACACACACATCTGAGCAGGGCTGGTTTTAGAATAGGAGAGGTTAAAAACAGAAGATATTTATTTACTTGCTTATTTTATTTATTTATATTTTCAGCTGTATCATAAAAGGGTCATATCACAGCACTGTTCAGGTTAAAAAGTGGAACCAGAAGGCTGATTCATTTTTTTTCCTCATTTTCCCCCAACCAGCAACAGCTTTTGTGGGGGGCCCCCAGAGAGTCAAAGATGACTAAGGGAGCCCCCTGTATTCGTTTATACAGTCTGGAGAGTGGGGCTCACCAGATACCAAGAAGGTCTAAGTGTCTGAATGTTCTGTTATATATTTTGTGCCTTACATTTGAAATATTACTTGTTAGGTTCATTTTTTACTGATATGCAGAAGAATACTGTCTGTGTCCTGGCATTATTGGGTGTGCACAGATAAAGCTCTGTGATATTTTACACACACACACACACACACACACACACACACACACACACACACCATAGCAGCACTAATTTTTTTTACTTATTTCGGAAAAAAAATGGTACTGCCGCATCAGATCAGTGACTGCTGTTTAGCAGGCATCAAACAGCAACAGGGGTAAGTCACTTTTATTTACCTCTTTGAGGAGTAATGCATACCTGTCACTGTCCCTGATTTCATAGACCTTCCCTTTGTCCTTCATAAAAAAACTGTGATTTGCTGTTAAATCATTCAGGATTACAAGCAGTCAATAAATCCAGACATTGGCCATTACGCTTACTGTCCAAAAATACATGTCGATGCAAAAAGGTTTTATTCTGTTACCTTTTTAGGTGAATTATAGTAATAATTAAAATGTGTTCCTAATTTTGAGCATTTATTCTGCTATTATTTTGGCAATGCACTGTTCTTGCGTAAAGAAGTTGAGTTATAGTATCTGGTGTTCTGCCAGCATTTATAAACCTCCCTGAAAGACAAAACCATCCCTGATGATTAGAAGCATCAGCTATCTTAAAATCCAAAATTTGCACTGAGATAAGTCACTCTGGGCTGTTGATCTCTCTAGATCTTACCTTGCTTATGTTAATTATCAGATTTATCCTAGCAGGGTCATATCACAACCCTGTTCAGGTTAAAGAGCATAATCAGGAAATTAATACATTTTTCTTCCCCAATTTTCCCCAGCCATCAGCAGCTTTTATGGGGTGCCCACACAGTCAAGGATGATTAAGGGGGGGCCCTGCAGTCACAGGTATTGCAGGGACCTAAAACTGGCTATGTAGTTAGTTTTAGTAGAAAAAATGTCTAACAGCAGGGTATAACTAAGCCAGGGGCACTTTGTCAGTGGTAAAATATTTAACAGAATCGTGATGCCTATTACTTGAAAAAACACTGTTATTATAACCAGAAATATTTCCGAATTTTAAAGGAGACATAAATAAGAGTCATTACCCACTTGGTTTTGGGTCTATATCATATGAGCAAATTGCACAAATTGCGAACGCTCATAATTTCAAATGTACTCAAAGTGCTTTTTCTGAGATCGCAGTACAGTGAAGAATGGGATATTTGCCCTTTCCTCACTGTAGTGCGATATCGGAGTCGGAATATATGTTTAGCGATTAGCGAAGGGTGAATAGGAAGTTAGAGGTATGTTTGATATTGTGAGCATTCACAATTTGTGCAATTTGTTCATATGATATAGACCCCTTGGTTTATTAAGTACATAAGATTGTTGTACTAGTTTTTTGTTGGGTTGTCAGACATGTTACAAAATATCAGGAAAAGATAAATTGCTGTGGTTGGGGCCCCCCAGGAACACAGGGCCCCCAGTGACTGCAGGGTTTGCTGGTGCCTAAAGCTGGCTATGAGTTTAGTTAAAATAATCTTATTACTTCATCATTTACTAAATCTAGTGGAAAAACTGCAATATTACAGTAACAGGGATATTAATATTTGTAAACTGAAATTAATGTAAGGAAAATAGAAAAGTATTACCTTTAGGAGATTTCATTTAAAAAATGTTTCAGAAACAGACTATTTTAAGACAAATAAAATATAAATAACTAACAGGTAGTTTTATTTGTCTCTGGGATTTTTTTGTTCTCTTTAACTGTCCAATCATTCCTTGTAGCCTGTCTTCTTAAAGATACACTCAGGTCCAGATCATCAGTAGAATTAAGTAAATTATTTTTCTGGATGAAGGAAACTGCATCTTCTACGGAATCTTTTTTTTTTTCATTCTGGCAAGAATAATCTTAGTCTTGCAGGGTAGATTAGGTGAGTTTTTATTCCAACTTTCTTCAGTGATTTTAATAGAGGAATACAAGCTTTTCCTTTCAAAACCAGAGAGGAATAGTCATTGACAAATCTAATGAAAGAATCACCAAGTTTTATGGGTGACACAGACCAGGCTGTTTTCCATACTAGATCCTTGTCTTGACTAGAAATAAATTTGACTATTATAGATCTTGGATTTGAAAGTTTTTTGCTTGGTGTCACTACAGTCAAAGATCTATGAGCCCTCTCTATGCCGAATGACAGGACTTCAGGAATGTTTACTATTTTAGGGATCCAAGTGTATAAGAAGTTTACCATGTTATCTCCTTCTAGTTGCCCAGGGAACTCCACAAATCCGGATGTTGTTCCTCCTTGCCCTGTTCTCCAGGTCATCAATTTTTTTCCAAGAACTTGTTTTGTTGTAGAATAAAATCAATGCTGTGTTCTCCTTCTGTAAGTCTGCTGTCTATGTCAGTGATAGAATCCTACATAGCAGATATCTGGAATTTCTGTTGTTTCACTGTTTCCTTGATCAATTCAATCTGCTTTGTATGATCTTCTTTTATTTTGCCGACTTTAGAGTCCAGTTTATATAGTTTTAAGGACAAGTCTTGTATACTACAAAGAATAGACTGTAACTCTTTCTTCACTTAATTTTCTTGTTGAAATACTTTAAAGTGGTTCATCTTCCTTTAGTAAATCTTTAGCTTAAAGTTTTGACAGGAAAATATTTGAAATGCAAATTATTTTTCCACCAAGCTGTCCCAAGACATTTCTAACACGATATTCCAGCTTATTTGAATGATTTTTGATTAAAATGACAATTCAATCCTGTCAAAAATGCATAGGAGAAGCACAACAAAATTACTTTGCTGCTAACTGCTTGCCATTTTGGCCACGCCCCTGTAGCATTACCTATTTCCATTACCATTTCACCTCATGGTTATTTGCATCAAGTATAGTCACGCCTATTCCTAACTGAAGTCACCCAGGCATTTCTTTACTTTTTACAGAGCTGCTTGCCCGAAAACACTCCCTCCTTATTATATATGCAGCCAACCCTTCGCTCCACTTTTCAGCCCAAATAAACATGCAGAAAGGCTTAAGATATAGTTTTCTGCTACTAATTCCTGGAACATTTTAGTTTTTATGATGGAGTGGAGCATACACACACTGAAGGTGCATTTTTTTTATCTTGCTTAGAAAAGTTGATCCTGGAATTTCTTGTATAGTATTATTATTATTATTATTATTATTATTAGTTAAGCAGCTTTGTAAATGCAATAGATCAGGACACACAGGCATTCTGCAACTAATGAAACGTCTTGCTGATTTAATTAGCAAGGTTCCAAAAACACAGAGCCAACAGCAAGTAGCAAATAGCAGAGCAAAAAACCAAAGCGTCAGTGAAAAAAAACACTTTAATAACGAGCAAAGCTTTCGGAAATAATCCTTTGTCAATACTAAAATGCATGAGTACATTCTCCATATATATTTTCCCAGGATAGTCATATGACCGACAGCCAAAGTTATATGACATGTATTAAAAACATGATAAACAAAGATATAACAAAGCATAATAAAAACATATATAAATTTAAAATACAAATTCAGTATGTGAACAAGACAACTAAAAACAGTACATGTGAAAAATCAAGATATATAAACCATCTCACAGCTTAGTTCTACTAAGCTTAATCAGTATAGGTTTAATACTAACCATACTGTTTAGGCCAGGGGGGGAGTCACCGGCCAGTCTCAAGATCCATCCATATTCTTTGGTTTCAAGGGCGTTATTTATATCTCCACCCCTAACAGAAGGATGTACAGAGTCTATAGCCCTAAACTTAAATGTATGTCCATTCCCACAATCCATGATATGCTTACAAAGTGCATTTCTATCTATGTGCCTCCTGATATCTGATTTATGTTCTGTGATTCTTTCCTTCAACTTCCGTGTAGTTTTACCTACATAGAAGGAATCACAGGCCACGCAGGTAGCTAAATATACTAAGTGTGTGGTAGTGCATGTTGCAGATGTATAAAACTTAAACTTCTTATTAGTTACAGGGTGCACAAAGAAATCACTATTCTCACCAATAATGTTTTCACAACAGGAACAGTTATAACATTTGTATGTACCAAAACTAGATGAAACAGGAACATGGGTATTAGTAGGAAAGTCCTTATAACATAGGGCACTCTTCAAAGTCCTCATATTCCTATAGGCAAAGTATGGTCTGTTCCCTAAAATAGTTTTCAAATCATCACTAGCCATAAGAATTAGCCAGTTATTGCTAATAACCTGTTTAATTAAAGGTGTTTTTAAGTTAAACGAGGTTACATATCTTATAAGGGTTTCTTGTGGAGTAGATGTATCATCAGCCCTTATCTTAAGGGATGAACTAGAGAAAATCGGCTTCAACATAGTCTCCCTATCTTCTAACAATTTCATCTTCTCATTAAAAACTAGCACATCACTATACCCACTAGAAGCAAAATCAATCAACATATCATCCAATTGTTTGTAAAATTGGTCATTTCCAGTATTGTACCGACTCAATCTACAAAATTGTGATCTTACAGTACCTCTAAAAGTGTGGGGGGCATGCATGCTGGTAGCATGAGTGTATCTGCCCGCACTAACATCCTTTCTATGTAGGCTAGTATTGATAATATCCCCATCAATAGTTATGTTTATATCCAAAAATGTAATAGTATTATCTGAACAGCACATTTTGAATTTCAAAAAAGGAGATAGTGAGTTTAAATATATCACAAACTCATCTAATTCTAACAATGTGCCCTCCCATAGCAGAAAACAATCATCAACGAAACGTTGAAAAAATTTTATATGTTGTCTGTAGGGATTGGTATCACAGAACAGAAAGTTTCTTTCCCACTGATAAAGCATTAAGTTTGCCTAGGTGTTGGCTACGGAAGTGCCCATAGCCACACCTGTCAGTTGTAAGTATAAAGAGCCATCAAATAGAAACATATTGTTCCTTAACACCACATCAATGAGGCTACATATATTTTCAATCTTCCCAAAGTTAGGCTCAGGGCAGGAAAACAGAAATTCTCTTAACAGCTCAATTCCTGTGTCGATTGGGATAACCTGATGATTGTTTTCTGCTATGGGAGGGCACATTGTTAGAATTAGATGAGTTTGTGATATATTTAAACTCACTATCTCCTTTTTTGAAATTCAAAATGTGCTGTTCAGATAATACTATTACATTTTTGGATATAAACATAACTATTGATGGGGATATCAATACTAGCCTACATAGAAAGGATGTTAGTGCGGGCAGATACACTCATGCTACCAGCATGCATGCCCCCCACACTTTTAGAGGTACTGTAAGATCACAATTTTGTAGATTGAGTCGTAATACTGGAAATGACCAATTTTACAAACAATTGATGATATGTTGATTGATTTTGTTTAGTGGGTATAGTGATGTGCTAGTTTTTAATGAGAAGATGAAATTGTTAGAAGATAGGGAGACTATGTTGAAGCCGATTTTCTCTAGTTCATCCCTTAAGATAAGGGCTGATGATACATCTACTCCACAAGAAACCCTTATAAGATATGTAACCTCGTTTAACTTAAAAACACCTTTAATTAAACAGGTTATTAGTAATAACTGGCTAATTCTTATGGCTAGTGATGATTTGAAAACTATTTTAGGGAACAGACCATACTTTGCCTATAGGAATATGAGGACTTTGAAGAGTGCCCTATGTTATAAGGACTTTCCTACTAATACCCATGTTCCTGTTTCATCTAGTTTTGGTACATACAAATGTTATAACTGTTCCTGTTGTGAAAACATTATTGGTGAGAATAGTGATTTCTTTGTGCACCCTGTAACTAATAAGAAGTTTAAGTTTTATACATCTGCAACATGCACTACCACACACTTAGTATATTTAGCTACCTGCATGGCCTGTGATTCCTTCTATGTAGGTAAAACTACACGGAAGTTGAAGGAAAGAATCACAGAACATAAATCAGATATCAGGAGGCACATAGATAGAAATGCACTTTGTAAGCATATCATGGATTGTGGGAATGGACATACATTTAAGTTTAGGGCTATAGACTCTGTACATCCTTCTGTTAGGGGTGGAGATATAAATAACGCCCTTGAAACCAAAGAATATGGATGGATCTTGAGACTGGCCGGTGACTCCCCCCCTGGCCTAAACAGTATGGTTAGTATTAAACCTATACTGATTAAGCTTAGTAGAACTAAGCTGTGAGATAGTTTATATATCTTGATTTTTCACATGTACTGTTTTTAGTTGTCTTGTTCACATACTGAATTTGTATTTTAAATTTATATATGTTTTTATTATGCTTTGTTATATCTTTGTTTATTATGTTTTTAATACATGTCATATGACTTTGGCTGTCGGTCATATGACTATCCTGGGACCTATATATATGGAGAATGTACTCATGCATTTTAGTATTGACAAAGGATTATTTCCGAAAGCTTTGCTCGTTATTAAAGTGTTTTTTTTCACTGACGCTTTGGTTTTTTGCTCTTAATTAGCAAGGTACCAGACATCACCATGTTAATCAATGAATAGTGTAAGTGGCTTTATTGAATTAGTTTAGATTTTGTCAGACAACCAAATATTAACAGTAAACAGCATGGATAGTGTAAAAGAACAACTACCTGCTTTCCTTCTAAGAGTGTGTTGATGCAGCTGGTCACCAAAGCTACTCACACAAAGCATGTAGGCCAGTGGTGCACACTGTCCAGCACCGGGGCCAAATCCAGCCCTCGACGCAACACCATCCGGCCCCCAGAGAGTAACCAAATTTTTTTTAAAAATGTGAAAAAATGTTATGCCTTACTCCAGGTACGCAAACTTTCCAGCATGTACTTATTTACCCACTTGACTGCAGTTGCGCACACCTCTAATTTTAGCTGCAGAAGTAACTATTCTTTGTTGTTTATAACTTGTATTCTGTAAACAGTAGTAACTTTCCGCAAGAGTTTGTAATAAGGCATGGCTGCAAGTCAGAATAAAGTTAACAGTCACCTGTACCTATTGTTAACTCATAATGACTTACTATGTTTTGAGGTGGCCCGCAGATGCATTAAGAATTCGTGTAGTGGCCCTCCCCACAAAAAGATTATGCACCACTGATGTAGGCAAAAGTTTTCTCTTTGAACAAATACAATCAAGAAACATATAGTGTATAAAAATATACACTATTCTGGTATTTTTCAGTACAGTGACAGTGCATTAGAGGTAAGGATTGTACATGCAAAGTACAAAACGGTGCTTATTTTGTGTCCACTTTGATATACATATATGAATCATTATTTACCAGGAATTGTTGTTGTTAGTCCATGGCTTAACTTAATTCTTCATTTTTTTCAACTCAGTATATCAGATATATCTGCTGCCATCTGTTGTTTCTGCTTTATTATCTAATAATACATGTTAAGTAAACTGTAGCAGTCATTTTTTCAACACTCCTCTACATCTAAAACTTTCCAAAATCTTTCTTATTTCAGTAGGGTAATTTATAAATCTAGAAGAGGAAATGAATTTCCTGTAGCATATCATATGTTTAAAATCAGAACTGCAATTAAATTAATTAGGTGCATAAATAAAAACTATTTTGAGTCAATTCATTAAATTTTGCCAAGTGTATTTTGAGCATTCAGATTCCATGCTTCTACAATGTATGTCGTCTGCTTAGGTTTTATTCCATCCATCCATAACCCCCTTTTCCCCATTTTTGCACATGGGATCAGGATGTCACATTAACCATGATCATCATCTGAAGCCAATTTGTGCACAGCTGAGTGGCTAACCCTACCATGACTGTTCTTCCATACCAGACACATACACTCACAGCTACAGCCAATATACAGCATCTAATCCACCTACTGCATACCTTTGGAATGTGGCAGGGAGCCAGAGCACCCAGAAAAAACTCTCATGAACACAGAGAGGACATGCAAACTCTGCACAGAAGACACTCTAGACGAGACACAAACAGGCAAAATGCTAACTGCTCGTCCAGTGTGCCACCCTAATTTTAGTTTTATTATGCGTAACTTATTCTGTATAGATTTAGGTCTCCTGATTTTATATTTGTGTGGCTACCAGTCAGTGGTGTGCCATTTGCTTTACTCTGCTGCTGTTGTCATGTCAGTTGGTGTTAGTGCAACTACTACAGAGGAGGGTTCTGGGTAAGGTGGTCATGAGCTGTTTTTTTTTTTTTTTTTTGATGGCCATTGCACTATATTGGCCCTTTAGTTAGACATCGGGACATTTTTATGTTAGTCATTTATGTGTACCTGTCCCTCATGTCTGCTAATTGATTTTATGCTGTTAAGTTTCATCCATTAATAATCTCACAGGACAGCTTTCCACATACAAATACTCAATTCTCACCCTCTCTGGTAATCGTAAACCAATAGATTTCCTTAGTGAATTCTCAGACACAACCTTCCTCGCTTCCCACACAGCATATTGACCCCCAAGCCCTCAATTATGAACATCATGAGCATACATTCAGCCCTGCTTTCTACTTCAAACAAATAATAACCAAACCACTTGGAAAACTTCTTCTTTAAGCTTTTTCCCGGTTAGGGATCACCACAGCAGATCACATGTCCGCTCATGATTGGCAGTGGAGTTTTTATGGTGTCGAGTTACCAGCCCGGCACCCAACCTTTCACAGAAGGCACACACATGCACACACTCACACCTAGGGCCAATTTAGAGGGTCCAATCCACCTAAAGCATGTCTTTGGGATGTGGGAGGAAACCGGAGCACCCGGAGGAAACCCACGTGACCACAGGGAGGACATGCAGACTCCACTCAGAAGGCACCCCAGCCAAGGATCGAACCGGAGAACCTCTTGCTGTGAGGTGACAACGCTAACCACTGCACCACTGTGGCTGCCCCACACCACCGTGGCTGCCCCACACTGACTAAATCCCCACAGATGCACACAAGTACAGATGAGCATCTGCCTCGGTTTATTGGTATTGTACAAAGTTCATATACTTCCCACCCTTCACCATCTATACAATCTTTGTGTTTCCTCCAACACAATGTCTGTGCTGTGCAAACATACACACACGCACACATATATATATATATATATATATATATATATAAAACATAACACCATCAAGATATGTCCCTTTATTAAATTAGCCTATAATGCTGATCTTTACATAACTCTAAATCCAGCAGCATATTTTTTTACACTGAGAAGGGGCAGATCTTGGTGGTCCCTGCATGAAGAGTTTGCTCAGTATGTGACAGCAGTTACAGAATGAACTTGGTGGAGAAACAAATATTTATTTTCACTTGGAAGGAGTGGGTGGTTAAAACAGCCTATTGGAGAAGAAATGTAAAAGCAGAGGTCAAACATTTTGCAACTTTTTCTAGAGATGAGGATGAATTTGTACAATGAAATGGATGTAGATATTGCAGTAGTCTGCATTAATAGACTGCACTATTAAGAATTGTTACAGAATGAGCAGCTCTGTGGAGGCATAATTATGCATTGCTTCAATGTGAATGCAGCATGCTTACAGCACCTTACATAAAAAGGCAAAATAAAGGCAGTAATCACACTATGCAAATTTCTAAGGTGGCTTAAGAAGGCATTTGTATACTGAGAGGGTGCTGCATTCAAATCTGTGGCCATATCATATTCTGATCAGTGTCTATGCAATTTTAAAATAACTACACTTGATCAGACAACTTCAATTTCAGTATCATATTCTTTTTTCCCCTTGAAGAGGATGTGTCAAATACATCATCATCAGTACTGAAAATTTTACTTAGAAAATTAAGTTTTCATGTAAATAAATAAATATTAGTTTCAGATAGTTTTCAGTGATAGTCTCCACATTATCTTCACCAGCTAGGGATTGCAAAATCAATGTCCCTGGTCATGGCAAATTCTTGCATGGTTCTGATTGGAACCATCAATCTTACTACCCAGGGTGGGCAAGCTGGGGCCAGCCACTCACTCCTGTCCTCTCACAACTGTGTTTTTCCAGCTCAAGTGATGTTATTTGAACTTGGGTCATCTGGGTTGTGGTCAGGGGTTTTTTTATCATTCTATGCCATAGAGCTAGGTTGTAAGTCAGTTTATGAACCTCTCATGATGAAACATAGGAAAAAAGGCTATAAAATGGAAGATGTGAGAATAACCAAGTATTTTAAAACAGAAAAGGATGTGATTAGATGATTTTTTAGATGTACATGATGCAGTCATCTTTTGACAAGTCAGATAGCTAACATGTACCTAAATCTTTCTCTTTTACTGACCCTTAAGGCTATTTACATTGAATACACTGATGTTTGAACATCTGTGCCTTATGAGTATGCCCACAACTGCACAGTGTCAAGCAGCTCAGTCTGATTGTCTTTTCACTGATGTCACTGTATTCATGAAAAGGAATATCCTCAGGGAAACATATTACACTTTTTTCTGCCTGTATTGCACTGACACCTGTTTAATTCCCAACTATTTCATAATGTGGACCCCATTACTTTATTTTCATACCTTGACTTCCATTGCCTTTTGGTCAACAGGCACACCCACTCATTCACCTCGAAGTGCAGATATCTGTAAACACTTGTCAGCTGTTGTATTTCCTGCTCTGCTAGTCACCACCTGTGATAAGACATTCACGCTGGTTGATATACATCATGCTTTACACCCTATGCTTTTGTAGTTATGTAAACTTCTGGATAGTGTCTCATCGCATACTCCGTGTTGATTCAATCATTCACTTCAAAAATGGGATGATGGGGAATCCAGGCAGTTAATTGCGGGACATCAGGATTTCCAAAAACAGTGCATTTGTTTGGGGGGGGGGAGCTTTTTGTCTAATGAAAGCACTGTAGAGTTTCTGTTTACAGTGTTATCTGCAGTGGCATTGACCCAGGTTAGATGAACTCTGTGGGCATTAGGTTGCAATCTGGAGAGAAATGAAATGAACAGAAGTTGCTGCTTCATATTTTTGGAGGAGGGAAGTTTCTCACTATAATTCTGCAATATGCAACAGCATCCATAAGTATATAATCCAGGTAGGAGGTGCAGGGTTAAGGACTTGAATGCACATGATCATAGTGATGGAAGGATGGCATCACTGACACTTGTTTGATGAGGAGATGAAATCACTGCCCACAAATGATCTACAGATGGCAGGATGCCACCAATTGTGTTGTTAAGAAGGCTACCAATGAAGGGGCTTGAATCTCAGCACTGTCAACTAAAGGTGAAGTAATAGCAAGAAAGTTAGATGCATCTATCTCAATAAAACCTGTCCTTTCTGCACATATCCTGTCAGGGCATCTCAACAGGATCTGTCAACATTCCCTCACACCAGCATTCCCTTCCAGTGGCCTATGTTTCAGACTGTGCCCCCTTTTACAAATTCTTGGATCTACTACTGTGGTATGCTCCTGCTGGGCAAATCTGGTGCAGACAAGCAGTATCAGGAGCAGATATGGAAGGAAGTGGTGCAGGATGTGAATGTGGAGGGCAGCCATAATAGGTCTGTTCAACAGGCTCAGGGAAGGGTCTACTGATATGATATGATACCGTGTGCAAGGAAAATGGCACATGACACTGCAATAGACAGGTCCACTGCAGAAAGTAGATGGTCAACACTAAAGTATCTCATTGAGGCTGAGGAGCTTTTGCTGTCACTTGCTGATGGGGGAATGGCCCCTCATACCTAGAAGTCACTTGGATGTGGGAGATAGGCTAGCACCAACCACCAGCATGTTAGCTGTGGACACACCACATTAGTAATATCCATTAAAGTACAGTATAGCACATTTCATTGCATTTGAATGGAAGGCTTGACCAAGGTTACTCTGCATAACTGTCCTTCCAGGCACTGCTGGTCTGCAACTGCAACAACTTGCATGACAAGGTATGCATGCCAAATTATGTACAGCTGTATTTTAATGTGCATTATTATGCATGCCATTGGTGTTATAGGGGCATATTTGTGAACAAACACGCTTGTCATGTGTGTTCCAGATGTCAGAAGTTCCATTGCTGGAGTGTCCAGCCCAGCACAAAATGGTTGACACAGGACTGATCCCTTCAGAGCAACTTTGTCTGATAATGATTGCAACAGGCAAGCAGCAAGGTCTGGTGATTCAGTGATACTGTCTGCAACACTACAGGTAAAGGGATCACCCACATCCATCATAACAGAAGTCCATTTAAAGGTGGAGGTTGAGCACACAGCCTCATTAGGAATGATGAACAGCTTCTACTGGAAAGTCTCTCTTGAGCTACACCTGGGTCCCCATTGCAGGGGACAGCTGAAATATTCATCACCACTAAGATGTGCATATCAACTATATGTATAGACATGGGGCGTTAGACACTGCCATGACTGCAGGTCCATCTGTGATGTGTCTGCAACACTTTCCATTAACTAGTGGACGTGCAGCTCAGTGTTCCAGGCATAACCTGCTGTTGCTCATAGCATAATGGTGACCTGAATTGGGTTCTGTAGATTCTGTTGATGTGAAACAAGTGCAGAGTGACATGAAGTACTGAACAAGGAGCAGACAATTCTGCTGTGCTCATTGGTGGCAAATGCTACCTCCATTAATGCCTTCATAAGACACTTTGCAACTGTGATCTGGCTCCAGAGGCTATGCCTTCCATGCCTACAGGAGTGTCAGGTTGTGAGGAGGTTAGACACACAGACTATCCCAAGTCAGGCTCCTGAGACATTTAGAGAGATGGCCTCACTGTCACCTGTGGACACACAGCCTGCCATGCCCAGCAATGGTCATCATGTAAGTCATGGTCAAAGGCTCTTCTCCAGCTTATTACCTGGGATGGTTCATTAGTCTGCGTACATACATTCATATAGGTTAACCCCTTACCTGTCAAAGAATGCCACCTCATCTCAAGGCTGTTAAATACTCTCTGAGTAGTGACGCTCACCATGATCAGCACACAGTATACACTGTCAAGGTGGACACTCAAGTTCTTGTAGTTTTATGGAATATGGAATAGGTTCATGGATGAGCACTAGGCCAACTGCATTTGTGGGCCATTTTAAGCCTAGCCAGTTACCCCATGTGAGAATCAAACTCTGCACCTTCTGTCTGTAAGGTAAACACCTTAATCATTATGCCAACCTCCCAATTATCACAATCTTTCCACAGACCACATCAAGCCCCAACACTGCAGACCTACTGACAATGGTCAGGTTAAGGCAGCTTCACTCTACCACTGGAAGATGTGAGCCTGGACTCCCCTCAGCCTCCCAGAGCATATGGCTCCCATATTCAACTCTCATGACTCTTGCCCATCTCATAGTGTTGAATCACCTTTCACTGCATTACACTCCAACCTATCCCCATGACCCTAACCCATCTTATAGTGTTGCATTTACCTGTCACTTTGTCATCCCAACCAACTGTGCAAGTGATGATAACTGTGCCCTGCCCACTTTCTAACCTTTGTGGACATGGTTATGTCTGACACACAGCATGGTCAGTCCATGCACTGCCCTGCTTGGTCTGGATGTAATAATTTTGTGCTCTCTGCTTAACTGCCATTAATTCTAAATCAGATGTCACCTTTTTGTCAGTGCTGCAATGTACTGCACCCATATCTGCCTTGGTTATCCTACTGATGTTGCAAGTTACTCACCAGGATAGGTTGTCTGATGATTCTCTGTTACTTTTTGACAACCCCAAACATTCCCAGATGTAGTTGTCTCTAAATGCACTATATACCTGAATAAAGTCTCCACTTAAATATCTATATGAGACAATGTACAAGTTCAGATATTTTAGTATTTCATAATAACTTAAATTTTCACATCCATGGATGCCTGTGGTATATTTACACTGTAATATTTCATGTTTACTCATGCTTGTTTTCTTATAAGGATTCCATCTTGTTATTCCAAACTCACGTTTGTGTCTAACGTAACAAACAAAGACTTCATAATTTCTGATTGTCTAGATTTTATAAATGTTTTATACAGCCTGTGCTTATATAACTATCATTAACAGATTGGTTGATATGATTAGAAAAACACAAAGATGGATCTACCTATATACCTAGGTCCTTAAATGAATCTATAGTTTCAATCACTGTGTGCTGTATTAAATATTCACCTTTCAATTTATGTCTCCCAAATCAAATCTACTTAGTTTTTGATGTATTTATCAGCATATTCTCCTGTGCCCAAATGGTCAGTTTATTCAAATTCTTTTGCAGACATGTCCTATCTGTAAGATGTGTAATCAGTTTGCCCATTTTTAAATCATCTGCATACAGACTGTAGAACACCTCAGATAAAAAAATAGATCTGAAAGATGCAATCTAAACAAGTAAGGGCCCAGGACAGAGCCCTGTGGGACACTCTGACTGTAATCTCAGATTTCACCTGTCCAATTGCTGTAGGATACTTGCTATGTCTTATTTCTATGACATGTAGCTATCCATTTTATCAAGAGTACATTAATACCTAGTTGTTCTAATTTTAGTGCTTTGTGTATGACTCTGTCAAATGCTGAAGCTAAATCTATATAAATTATGTCACAGCACAATATTTCATTCATAGCTGTTATTATATTGTTATAGAACATCATGGTACAAGTAGTCCCAACCTTTCCAATTCTAACAATAATTTATCTAATGTAACCTTCTCCATTACATTTCCACAACATGAAAATAAACGTATGGGTCTGGATGAGTTTGGGTTTGTCCTAAGCCCCTTTCCCTTAAAGAGAGATTTAACAAGTGCATGTCTCCAATCTTGAGGAATCTCCCCATATTTATACAACTTAGTAAATATCAGACATAATGGTACTAGAAAATAAGACAAAGTGTTCTTAGATCATTATTATTAAATTTGTATCTTCCCTCTGCTTTGTTTGGATCCAGACTGCATATTTTTTTTCATTAAACTCTAATTTGATTTCATTATCTGAAGTTACCTGGGTGTCATTAAGACAATTTATGACCCCCTTTTTGGAGCCAAACTACTTAGCATAAGATTTTGTAAATATATCTGTGATATGTTTTGCCTGAGAATAAATTTTAGAATCTATACACAGTCTATCAATGTGTATGTCTTTAATTCTACTAAATCTTATATATCTATAAAATGGTTTTCTGTTATGCTCAAGATCTTTATATAAATGTTCTTCAATTTGATTTTGTCTCACAATATATTTAATTTGTTTGTCTGGCTTTTTTATTTCGGTTTGCAAGTTGTAGGCTGACCTCTTTTCAATTTCTTATTTTTTTTTGTTTCTCACCTTAATCAAATATCTTCTTATGGAAATATATCCTCCTGACATTGTGTGATTAGATCCTGATGTTAGACTTTTTTTTGTATTGAAACAATTTCAGTTTTCAAAACTTTCCACATTTGTTTTGCAGTTTTTTAAATGAAGATATCACTCCAAATATTTTACATAGTGACTGTTTTGCTTCCATATCTGTTATTAATCTTCTGTGCATTAGTTTAGAATTCAGTTTGGCAGAATTATCTAGCAATAAATTAACCTTTGTAACCCAATGATCACTGCACATCAATGGTGTGAAAACTTGACATGAAGTAACAGTAATTTCTTTAGGAACACAAACAATGTGTGATAGTGTTCCATTTCCTGGTAGGCTTTTTTACAATTTGAAGCAACTGTTGTTCCTGAGCATACGTTGTAAATAATTTCCTTACTAACATCATTGAATCTATATTATTCAAGTCTGTTTTGGTATATTTAAGTCCTCAGCCACTACTACTCTTCCTCCTGTGTTTTATGCAAGAAATGTACAAATTCCTCTAGGTCATCAGCACTTCACTTTAGAGGCCTATGCACTCCAACAATTGTTTTATGTTCCAGGGTCATCTTTACTGTCACAGTCACACAATCTACAGTATTGATGTTATCACTAAACATGCAATAAATGCAGGTCTCATAACTATCTTTAATCCATATTATAACACCCCCACCTAATTTTTTGTTAGAATGTCTGTTACAGTAATAACATTTATACACTGAAAGCAGTTATTTCCAGTCATTGTTCTTAAGCCCTGTTTCACAAACAATAACATCAATCTTGTGTGAATATACATTTTCCAATAAAAAAATGTTAGTATTAATTCTCCTAGCATTAACAACCATCATAGATGCATGAAATGTTGCTATCTGTGAGATTTTTACATTTTTGACCTAGCAAAAAGCCTGCCTTGTGTTTGTCAAAATTGCAAAATGTCTGTTGCAAAAAGTATCTTTCCTTATCTTGACAAGTGTACAACATCCTGTCTAAACACATATGCCCAAAACTGGGCTCAGATGCTCTACAGATTTCCATTTTTTAAAACTGGACATTTTTTTCATGTAGTGATTTACCCAAAAAATAATTTTATTCATGGTGACATGACTCTCCTTTCTATGTTTGATTTGTGGAAAATATGCCCTAACATTTGTACACGCTACGGCATCTAAAAGGGTTGTAAGTTCCCTACTAGCAGCCAAAGATTTCTTATGGATAAGATCATTTGTACCAACTTGAATAAAAACATATCCATACTTCCTTACATTAAGTTATTCAAAGGCCTTTCTCACATACTCTGTATTTGCTCCTGACAAGCATAGCACTACTCAATGTTCATTATCTTCTCTGCAAATGTAAGTATTAGTTCCTCTAATAATTGAATACCTAAGGAGAAGAATATATTTTTAACCAGATGTGAAGAATGTTCAACTTCTAATTCAGTAATATTTGCAATTCAGTCTGTGATGATGTGAGGTATTGCCAGCTATGCCAGGAGTAGTAGGGCAGTGGATGTGTAACATATGCCAGCACAGCCAGCTGCAGTTCTGTAAAGAATTATATGTCATCTGTATATGAAACTGATTTGTATAGATGCTTGAGTTGAAAAATTTATTTGTAAAGATGCTTGCATTAAAAATGTACCAACAGTGTGCCCTTCTGGACAGAAAAAGAAATATAAATGTATTATTGTAACTGTTTAAATGTATATGTTTTAACAGAGGATACTGGAAGGTAAGAAGTTAAGCTCAATCCCCCTAACTTTGAAAATAGTTTGAAATTAAATTACCTGGCTTGTGCCATAAAGATTGTATCTTACAGTTCTCAATAAAGCCAGAGACAAAAAGTCTGTACTAGGAAGCTTTCTGCATTATGTTTAGGGTGAACTAATTGCTACTCAGGAAGGGTGGTGGTTTGAATTTATTTTATGACTTCCAGGAGCTGCAGCAGATCTTAGCAAGGTTCTCTGTTTGTGTATTATTGACACATAGGTGCTAAATCCTGACAGCTAATAGAACTGGGGGTAGCATGGGAACCAGACATCAGATGACCAGATGTATGTGATGTCATTATGTAATCTATCACTAAAAATGATATTTTAATACTAGGTGAGACTGAAGTCTCATTGCAGTCTGTTTTTGGAACCTGACAGAGAAGGACCCCTCACCTACTTCATCTTGCCTTGCTCTAGTAAGTGAACCAGGGAATAGTAATTCTTTAGATCAGTCATGAAAATATAGTGAGATTAGTTAAGTACTGTTTTCTGTATCTGTGTTATTTTAACGTTTCCTGTGAATGAAACTCTGGTGTTTACAGTAAATTGATATTTAGTATTTTCATGTTCTTTTCTTATTTATTATTAAATATTTTTCAACTTTTCATTGTGGCTGGTCTTTTAGAGAATATTTTAATCTCTGAGAGTACTTATATGTATTAGTGACAGTTCTGGCTGCTCCTGAAAGCCTTGCTGTTGGTCAAACTACCATTTGTATTAATATTAATTTCACTCAGTATAATTGGACACCCTTGCAACAGTCTTAGAGCAGCTGGCTTTGGAGTGTCTGGTGGCTGTGTAACTACCTTATAGTCTGGGCAGAAGGGAGCACAGCTAGTAAATCTGTGCCAGCCTTTTCTGTGTGTGTGTGTGTGTGTGTGTGTGTGTGTGTGTGTGTGTGTGTGTGTGTGTGTGTGTGTGTGAAAATCAAATCTCAAAGAGTGTGTGTGTCAGCTGTTTGGAGCAGGGACATGAAGCACTGGTTTCACAGACAGGGTGCTGGAGAACTTGGCTTGGACACTCGGCTGAGGTCTCAACACTATAATTGCACCAGTGGGGAGTCTTATTGGGGATTTGGAGGGAGACAGATTGAGAAATCCAGAGTCTGGACTGAGTGTGTTCCCTGTGTGCTCTTAAGGGAAATTGTGAGAGCTGCACCTGGAAATACTGTGTATCCATTTTTGTTCTAAGTGAACGTCCCTCTCCAGTGCCAGTGGTGAGGATTCAGGCTCCTTGATTACTGGTCCAGAGTGGGGACATCATACAGTCGTTACCAAGGAATGATCTTTATCACCATTAGTCTTATTAATCCCACTGATTTCATTGCTTATTACATTTGCAAGTATACAAGTCTTATCCAGCTGGCTTTGTACATTCACAACTTGAGCCATAGTGTCAACAGCTGTCTTTTTCCTCTTCTTTCTTACAGTAATGTTCTTCAATCTTTCCACATTAAATTTTTATTTCTTCATTTACACCTGCTCCTTGCTTCTTTTTCCTCTTTTGGAAAATGATGCCATTTTTCTGTAGACTGAAGGTTTTATGGTAGAAAAATGTTATTCTCTGTAACATGTGTGCTGTATAACAAAGCAGAGACCTTTTTAGCATGTATTCTATATGCTTTATAGACATTAATCAGTTTATTTTCCTTGCTATTTGTTGTGAACTTCTTCCTTTCTTTCTCTTTTTTTTATTTTCTTCTATATTTTCTGAACCCTCAGACTGCTGAATACTTGCATCCAGAATTCCAAAGTTGTCGGTAGTATTATCTTGTTCAATAGGTGTTGAGAGATCTTTACTGACAAACAATACTTTCTTTTCTAAATCTGTTCTATTTGCTCTTTGACTAACATTGTCAGTCCAGTCATTAATATAAGTAACAGCAGTTATCCAAGCTGTGCCAACTATATAAGTGTGATTGCCATCAGTAAGTCTAGATTTACTGCTAATAATGGTAAGCAAATCATCCAATTTTGACATGAGGAACACAGATCACCAGTGTTATCATGTTACCTTTAAATTTACATAGCAATTAATGCAATGTACATGATACTTGTGCTTTAGAAAATCATTAAGGCATATTCATTTAAGGAGTCCATTTCAGCTGCAAATGAATAAAGAATTCTAAAAGAAAAGGATAATCAAAATCATTTACCACAGAATTCAAAGAGATTTTAAGTAAACTTCTATGAGAAAAATCACACAAACTATATGCAATTAAATATTAAATTAAGTACAATAAAGTCTTTGCTCTGACAGTACCAGTTGTGAAAGTCACAGAAAAGATGGCATTCCTTTACTATTGCTAGTAGTCGCACCTCCTTTTAACAATAAAGATCAATAAATAACAAATCAACACAGGATTGTTTCAGGTAAGTTCTCAATATTTACATATTTAGAGCATGAGATTTGTATCACTCAGGTTTAAATGTGATATGATAATTTCTAGAAATGTTAATGATTATTTACCCCCCTCCCACAGCCACCACATGATATGCATCAACAGGCAGCACAGTAATATGATACCCATCAATAATAGTTTGATGTATGTGGTAAATAGTGTAAGGAAGGGTTGCATTAGCATGGTCAGCATGCACAGAAGAGCACACTGTCATGACCTCAAGGCCCATAGGTTGGCATGATGGACAACTAGATAGTATAATAATCATTAGGGGGATGTAAACCATGATTAGCACAGCCAGGATCCCAAGTGCACATGCCATATGTAACCTCCTGGTGCAGGCATGAATAGGGGCAATACTGCATTGAGTTGTTGGTATGAATCAATGCTACATAGAAGATCATATTAAAATCACCATAACAACCATGTTACAAGCCCACATTTCAGTATGATTAAAAAAAGAACACAGGCAGCATTTTACACTAGACAATGTTACACTGAGCAACACAGAGATTCAGAATAAAGTGGACATCTTAGTGCACTGCCATATAGGGGAAGTGACAGTACAAAGGATAACTGGTAACAACCTTTAGGATTACAGTCACCACTCAAGGAGACATGGCAGCTCCAAGCACTGTCACAATGTATTGTAACGTGTACGTTGACCTGCAGAGGTTATGACAGAGGAGTAAAAGGCAGGGGAAACTCAAGCTGATATGGCACTGGGAACAGGGAACAGGCAGGACAGGTTGCAGTCCTTTTGGGGGAGTTATCCACATAGGACACAGGAAATACACAGGACAGATTGCAGTCCCATGGGAGAAAGTTGTCCAGACAGAGCATGGAGAACAGGCAGGAAGGTTATAGGTTCATAGGTGTGTACTAGGCTAATGGCCCTGGGGCCTTTACAAGCCTAGCCCATAGAACTGCTCTGGCATTGTGCTACCCATCGTTAGTTCCCAGTGCCTCTATCAAGTACAGCCACTGGAGTGGTCCCCGGGGTGAACTTTCTATTTCCCATCCACTCATCAAGATTTCTCTTGAAGAGGGCTAGTGAGGTGCTCTGCTTGAGATGTACAGGAAGTCTATTCCAGAGCATGGGTAGTCTCTGGGTTATGAACCTGTCCCTCCAGCATGTTCTGTTGATTATGGTAATGACATTCAGGTCTCTGGAGTGTGTAGTGCAGAGGGATTGGGATTTCTTTAGATGTAGCATTTCTAACAGATCTGGGTCAGACATGGCTTTGTAAGTCAAGCAGAGATCGCTTCTTAGTAGACGATATGAGACAGAGAATAGCTGAAGATTTTTGAGTCTGTCCATGTAGGGCATGTGTATAAGGTCTAGGATCCTCTTTGTGAGGTACTTTTGTTGCCTCTCCAGCTGTTGCAGGTGTCTAGTGAGGTACACGCCACATGGGGCATTATACTCTATGATTAGTCTAATGAGGGAAGATTAGAGAAAAATGATGACCTCTTTCTTCCTGGATGGAAAACCCTTGGTAATGAGATGTGCCACACAGAAGGACTTTCTGACCACTGTAGCAATGTGGTGTTCGAATGAGAGGCTGCTGTCAGCCTGTGTCCCCAGATCTCTTATAACGCCTTCAATGTTCAGTTGGCTCCCATCAATGTGGTAATTAGTGGCAACTGAGTTTTTCGAAAAGGGGATGATGATGCATTTTTTTGGCATTAAGCTTAAGGCCATAGTTTCGACACCAGTCATTGGTCTCAGTGAGGCCTTTCCGTAGGATGTCTGCATCACTTGGGGAGTTAATAATGGCTCCCAGCTTGCAGTAGTCTACAAATCTGGTCAGCCAGAGACCCTCCATGTTGGCATGGACTTCTGAGAAGTAGATGCCAAACAGGAGAGGACCCAGGACTGATCCCTGTGGGACTCCACTCATGACTGGTCAGCAGTCTGATTTGGAGTCTGCTACTTTCACACTGTGGGTTCTATCTATGAGCCAATTTGCAACCCACCTAATGATATAGGGGTTGATGCCTAGTTTGCTGAGTTTATCAATAACTCCTGAGTGGGGAAGGTATCATAGGCCTTGGCCAGATCAAGGTAGGCTGTATGAACTGCCTTCATCCACCTCTCTGGTGACTGACTCGGAGAAGTCAACCAGGTTGAGCAGGCGTGATCTACCTTTCACAAAACCAAATTGTGTGGGATCTACAGTTTGGAGATTCCCTATATCCTTGTTAATTAGGTCCATGATGATGCACTCCATAGCCTTACATATCAGACTCGTCAGGCTAATGGGGCAATAATTTCCTGGGTCTGTAGTCGCGCCTCCTTTATGGAGAGGGATGACTGCAGCAGTGTGCTATTTGGTAGGGACAAAGTCTGAGGTGAGGTTATGAGTGAACAGAGCCCACAGAGGTGATGCCAGTTCACTTTGTAATTCATGTAGAACACAGCCAGGGATATTGTCAGGTCCAATGGAAGCTGTATTCTTGGCCTTAGACAATGCAGCTTTAACCTGTGCTGCAGTAATGCTGGGTGCCTGGCATTCTTCCGGTATTGAGATTGGTCCTGAGAGGGGGGGGTAAAGTTGGCACTGAGTCTGTCGGCCAGTATGCTGAGAATATCTGTTGGCTCAGTATAGGAGGTACCATTGTGCAGTAACTCAGAGCAAATCTGGGTATTGCCATGGATATTTTTGATATAACTATAGAAGGCTTGTGGTTGTTTTTTAGTGTCTGCTGCAATTCTGCCTTCATAGCTGGCTTTGGAGGTTTTGATGAGGGATTTCAACTTTTTGTTGAGGCTAATAAGGGAATTTTTCCAGTCTTGACACTTCACTTTTTTCTGCAGCAGTTTCTTCCTTCTGTTGTAGAGTTTATTAATGGCAGGGGACCACCAGACTGGCTTCCTTTTTTTGGAGGAGAGCGTCTTGGTTCTGTTGGGTATGGCTAGTTCCATGCATTTATGTATGTGTTTGTACAGTGCATTGGTGTATGATTCGGCAGTCATACATCTATTTTCCATTGGCATGGGTGCCGTGAAGTTAGCCACTTTTGTTTTTAAGATTCCAAAGTCAGCTTTGGAAAAATTTTTCAGGTGGATACCTTTGTGGGGGGTGTGGGCGAGATGTGGATTTCCATGGTGATTACTTTGTGGTTGGATCCAACCAGGGAGGAATTGACTATTGGTGTAGAGCAATGGTTTCCCATGTTAGTAATAATCAGGGCAAGGACATTGCTTCCTATTGCGGGCGTAAGAATGAGCTGGTCCAGGGCATTGGAATTTATGAATTCCTGAAAGCGTTGGGCCAGTACATTGGTGCATGAGTAGTTTTCCCAGCTGATGAAGGGATAGTTGAAGTTGCCTACTATGAGAGGTCCTATGGAAGGAGAGGATATCTAGACAGGGTACAGGGAGCATAGGCCATCTTTGTCACATTCCTATTATGTAGGTGTCTACATGCTGTCTCATATGCACACAGACAACATGAGAGGCTACAGGGAATCATGGACCTCTAGAAGACCTATCACAGACTGTACTATCATTTCAGGCATGAGGGACAGCATGCATGGCTCCCATGCCCACAGCAGCCACACTATGGCACAGTATCAGAACAGTTACTGGTTAGTAGCATACAAGGCTGTGATCACCACAGAGGTGACGGAGACAGTTTGGAGGCAAGTGTTGGCTGACATGGACTGTCATACATAAAAGTACTGAACCATGTGTGTAAACCACAGTTGTCCATGTCTTGTCAAATTGGGGAAGCTCACCACACAGGAAACAGAGGTGTTACTACAGACCCTGCACACACATACACACATCAGGTATATGTGTGAAGCACACAAGGCCTTCTGAAAGCAGGTGTGGTAGGGACTGATGCAGAACATCAGTGCAGTGGGTGGCCATAATAGTTTGATGAAACAGGTGTATCACAGGATCACTGGTTTGTTACTGCATGGTAAGACCAAGGCACAGGAATTTGCCAAGGATATGTTGACCACTGGGGCTGGACCACCAGCACAAAGGTGTCTCACAGAGATGCAGGAATTCCTGGTATTCCTTAGTATGGAAAGTGAGACACCCTCCTATCTGGAGGTGGATTGAATGTGGGAGCTGGGTGGGTGATGATGGCTCAGGTCTCTGCAAGGGATATGCCAGGTGAGTAGTGCCAAGTGTCATTTCAGTAGGGCACTGACTTGGACTTTTGCATGGTTTACTCAAACACATCTGCATGTATGTCACACAGGGACATTAAGACTCCAAAAAAAATAACCCACACCACAAGTTAACATGCCCACAGACTATTTTTAATGCTGTTATGTGACAGTTTGTGTGTCACATGGTGGGAGAGTCAGAAACATATACCTGCAATGTCATGGGTATGTTATCTGTATTCATTCACAGGCTCCACTGGAAGGGGGACCAGCACAATGGGTTGGCACATGCCTAATGTCAGCAATCTTCAGAAGTTGATAAATATGTCACCATGCACATTTCACTGTCTGAAGACAGAGGGTTACTGTCAGTAGTGCTATCAGTGGATGTCACACTCACATCACCCACAACTGTGGGGACTGTGGAGGCCCAGGGTGAACCTCTGACATCACGTGTGTTCAGCAGACATCATCCTATCCATGTCATCCTTACTGGCGATACATAGTCAGTACCACAACAGGCAGCATCAGAAGCCCACACTGCCTTTGTGATTTGCACACACACAGCACTGGGAAAAGATGTGTAGGTAGGGATCACTGCAATGACTCCAGAGCATTCCTTGACCTGGGTGTTATCTTTCACATCAACCAGTGAGTGTGCAGGTCAGTGATTCATGCACAGCCAGTCACTAATTGCACCATGTCAGAGATGCTGAGTATGCAGAATGTCCTATGTGAAGACTTGCAACTACTGCAGTGATTGTAGAACATTCTTCAACACATGAAGTGTGGCATGGTGTACATAGGGACCTGTAACAGGCACACTTAGTAAGAGCAGTGGTGGCCAATTATCATCCATTGGTGTACCCATATCGCTGTAGTGAACTGGCCTCCATGGTCATGCTACGGGTCAGCTGTGCACCGCAGGATCACACTCCAGGTTAACACAAATGGTGCACTCCTTTCCAGATACAGCTACACTGCCCATACTGTCCATTACTGCCTCCACCCCTGGCTGTGAACACTTTCATGGACAAAGCTGATGCTCTTCTAGTTCATCCAAGTGCACACTCCACCAAGCAAGCCACTCAGGGTCTTGAAGTTCAGTGCTGGCCCATTCCCTAGATACTAATCTGCAGTAACACCACTTACCTTTTCCTATTCCCAGGATCATGAATTCCATCATTCTGCCAGAATGCCACAGCAGGGGCCATGGTGGCATTCCTACCCATGCACACAATGTGCTATGCTATCCCCTGGACTGACACCTCTAGTTCTGACACTGAAGGAAAACATGGCACACCCAGCCAGAATTTTGCTCATGGAAACTCCACCCATCACTTAGGGAAATGACCCCTGACAGCCCCCAAACTCCTAGTCACGTGCATGGTTGCCATACACACTGCCCATGATCCCTCCACTTACACTAGTATCGTTGTCCCTTATCACTGTGCCCCACTCTATCAGTTCTTTTACCAATAATATATCTTCCTACAATTTTCTTTATCATTGTTTACCATTTACTGCTTATACACATAATGCAAGTCTCTTCCTTGCCTCTAAAGTGATCACAGTGATACCTTCTTGCCAAGATTACTCAGTAGTAAAAGTCAGAGGCTAGCATGGGAGAAAAAGTCTTGTTGGTGCTAAGGACCATTTTGTCCCTCTACAAGGAAATGCTGTTTTCAGTCACATTCTTTGGTCAAACACTAGTTACCAAGAAACTACTTTCCAAATGAAAACAAGTGTATTGTCTCTGGCCATAAAGAAAATAGACTTCTGAACACATACTCTTAGACTATCAGATGGTTTGCCTTTGCACATTTGCACAATGTCCCAAGGGGTGGGTACACATTGAGGTAGCTCAAGGCTTGTCACCCACTTTTATGAGAAATGCTACCTCCACAATCCCCCTTCCTCTTGTAGACAGCCATCTCCATCCATCTCAGGTTTTCAAGGGGATCAGAGGCCCAATACACTTCCTTGAATACACACTACCCAAAGCATCACCCCAGATGAGGTGAGCAAGCTCCACCTCATCATTTCCCTCCCTCTCCAGCTGACACCTCCAGTGCTTCAGCAGCTAGTCAATCTCAGGTCATCTGGGTCACTGTTATGGCTTCATTCCTTGATGCCATGGACTTGGACTTGCTACATTAATCGTAATAGTCTGTGTGGATGCATGTCAGTCATTCGAAGGCTCTTTCAGCAAGTGCTGCACGATCAAAGAAGTTTGAACCAAACAACTTTTGCAGAGAGTCAAGTTCTCTTTTTGCTCCACTGTTGTACAACCTCAGATTAGGCATAAGGAGGGACTGACCTCATGCAGTATACTCCCAAGATTCACCAAAAGATGTTTTGGCTGTTTTTTTTTCAATCACTCAACACTTGATGACAGAATTGTCTGTTGATTGACATGATTCTCTCTGTGCTTGAGACAATACTTTCTGTAAATAAAACAAGTAATCTATTACTTTATGCATGCAGAATATGCATTAAAAGCACTGGATGGTAAATCTTTTTCACTTAAAGATGTAGCTCTTTCTGATGGCTGGACTCATGGAATGCTTAATAATTCTGAGTACTTGCTAGGATGGGTGTAGAGATTCTAACTATAGCTTTTTGTGCTATAATTTGGGAGCCCCACATAATAGGCTCTTCACAATGCACTCTGCCCATTGTCTGAAGATTGGGACAACAGAGCTAAGAAATGGCTTCACTTTCAAGTCACTGAACAGAACACCTAGGTTAGTAAACGTTTGCTGTGAGTAGAATTATTTTTCTACCACTCCTTGCCTGTATTTGGAGCCTAAGATGTATCATATGGGGCCAAAATAAATAAACTTAATCATCTAATAAAGAAAGTGATATTGTTTGCAAAAGAACTATGGATGCTGATGGTTTGGACTAGATGCTGTAACACATATCTGAGGCATACACCATAATGTGAGGTGCCGATGATTTGGACTATAACATGTATTTGAGGCATAGTCCATCATGTGAGGTGCTAATGGTTTTGACTAGTTGCTATAACATGTATCTGAGGCATACCCCATAATGTGAAGTGCTAATGGTTTGGACTAGTTGCTGTAACATGTATCTGAGCCCTACCCCATAATGTGAGTACAGTATTCAGTACTTCTCTATAGAGCATCTACTCATGAAATTATTGGTGCAGTTTGCTCAGTCATTAGTGTAGCCTGTGTGCATGGCACATTGAATTCAGGTAGGACTACCCATGTAATGGAAGCCCTGCTCACCATTTTCAAAGATTAAGTGTTATTTGTCCTTATTTGGATCTACTTAGCTAAAACTGGAACAAAAGATACTACAACAAGGAAAACAACATCTGAGTTTTATTGAAACCATGTTTTCTAATATCCCCCTTTCTTCCTCCACCACTGACCATAAACCAAATATCCTGAGGGGTATCCCATTTTACTGTATAAAACAAGAATAGATATTTGTGACACCTGACTGCACTGTTACCAGCCAGTAATAAGGGATCCCTGTTGTCCATTTTATTTTATGTACTCTCAATGTAGATCAATATGCACCTGTTTTCTACTAATTAGGCAGTCCATTCACAGTTATTTTTCTTAGTTCTTAAGCAGTCTCAGATTAAACTGCAACTCACATTAGACTTAGCCTTCAGCATATTAAGATTTATTGGAGTTTAGGATCCATCACTTGCAGGGAATTCTCAAGCTATCCTTGAAACTCCAGGCACACATAATTTGAAGCTGTGTAAGGTAATCATTCATGGGAAGATTTAAGGTATTTATATTGAACCTCACAAACTGCAAGAGCAGAAAATGTTGGACATCTGACTTGTCCAATAGTGAAGAGGAACTGTTTGATATGGATTTAAAGCTGATCTGGAGATAGGACACAGCTGTTTAAATGAACAGTTGATGGACGTTGTTCTGTAATTAAGTATAAGCACAACAAACTTCCAGTTCCAATCCTAATGCTTTTTTCTTCCTATTTCCTTATGCATTCACAATAACTAGAGATATTACACAGCATCATTAATCCATAATTGTCCAAATACACATTTTGTTTCCTCTCTGTGATAAGCTTTTCATTAATTTTCGGCTCTTCCTCCATTGTCAGTATGCTTTATCCCCCTTTATACTTAATTTCCCTGTTTACCCCTCCCATTATCCTATGGTGAATTAGATGTGATTATGGATTATTTTAGTACACAACTTGTGTACAAATAATGTACAGAATGTCCATAACCACAAATTGTCATTTTATTGCAAAGTGACAACTGTATCTATATACGATGATAAAATGTATTACTACATTAATGAACTTTTCTTACCAGTACTATGCCGAAAAGGAGCTTTTAGTTCAGTCAGATTAACCAAGTTAAAAAAATGAAAATAAACAAATATCTGGGTATGAGACAACCATTTTGTCTCTGGATGAGCATGTCTTGCTCCAAGCTCATAAAATGGGGTGCCAAGGTCATTACATGCAGGATGGACTAGCAGCGCTCTTGCCTTTTCACAAGTCAGAAACACCTGGAACACAATCCCTTGTCACTTTGAAATAAAGGAATTGTCTGTAGTACATGTTGACCCAGGATTACATTTACACTGTCCTCAGGGATGACCAGTACCTCAGCAATGAAACGTGGGAAATAATATTTACGGTTACTCAGAACCTTAGAAAAGAATAGTGACGGGTCTTAAGTCATTTTCTACAGAACCCATTTGTGCTTGGCAATTCAGTGACATCACTTATAGGAGAACGTTAGCTTACAGTTTACTATCAAAATCTTCAATGTCAAAACACATTTTGTATACAAACACCAAAAAAAATTTCTGAATTCCTGAATACTAATTAGGTGCACATATCAAAAACACGTCAGTTTGAAATGATTAAACCAACAGCTTCAACATTTCCAAGTATACCTGCTGACACTGGCCTGTCTGCTTTCCAGTAGTACCAATGTACACAGTTCAGTACTACACATCACTTTAATTCACGTTTTTGCAGGGAGGAAAGACCCCCTGTACCACCCATGTGGAGGAATGTGCCTCCACACCCCCTGCAAATTATATATTCCAACTCAGAGATTGCACTACAGTGAGGAAAAGGGTACATTTCCCGATCTGCACTGTACCACGATCTCTGTTCGTAACATCGACTTCATATGAGCGAATGTGCAGTAGCATTCACTAAAGGACATTTGTAGAACTGCAGTTCGGCAATAAGGGAATCAGCCAACACACATTCGGCATTCCCATGTTCACCTAACTGCACTTCTACATTTTGATAGTAAAGCTTCGCTTACTTGTTGACAAGGAGGGATGACTTTCAGCAAAACACATCACAAAATAATCTCCATAGTTTTGGCAAAGGGCTGCACATCCTAGTACAATTTCTGCATCTCTGGGGCAGTCTTCTGTGCATAACTGAACTTTGTGAACTAAGATGTGCCTTTGTCTCTTTCCTGGTGGGCTTCACATGAACTGGAATTTCTGCCTTCTGTAGTTACTATGGATGATATCCCACTACTACAAACTACTAAATCTTAATGATATTAGTCTTTGCTTTGTCACTGAGGAAGGATTTTCCATAACATTCCTCTTATCCTATGTATCTCATCCTGGAAAATCTGTAAGAAATAGTCACTGCTGGAACTCAGTTTTGAGTGGCCACAACATACTTGGCCAGCTTGGTTGAATCCAAAAGTCATACCAAGGAGTGCTGCCTCTCTGTTGCAATGCATACCACTGGGCAGAAAATGCACGGGTGCTTGCCATGCATTCAGAACCACACGTCTCTGGGACATAAATGTAATGATACATCAATATATATTACAATTATATAATATATTGTAATCCATATTATATAGTATTATAGCAAAATAACACTCATGAGAAAACATCACCTCCCCAAACCCACTCACAGTACAGCATATATACCAATGCAGTGACAATCTGCAGTCAGTACAACACTCTGATCATTAAAGCTAACCCAATCCCTTTCACTGGACAAAATAAAACACTACATCAAAGAATGTATACTAAGTAATGTACTACAACACCCAGCTGTGAATCAGAAAAAGCCATTAGTCCTTCAGTGGGAAACCTGCAGACAGGTCATTCAATAACTGCTACCAACATAGCCCTACATAAACCAAAGAGCAAAAAAGGAAGAAGCAAGAATAGACAACATGTAACATCAATTACACATCAAGCAAGGAAGGGGAACACAGTGACACTGCATTGTAGTCCTAGTCACAGTTACTAGCAATACAGCCTGTACAGCAAGTAATGTAACAAACAGGGGCTTTACAGCAAAAACACCCTCCCTAAAGAAGCAATGCAGGGGCAGAAATGCACAGCTCTGAACTTTTTACTTCAAGAATCTGGGACAAAGCTGAATATAAGTAAGGAGAAAGGGCTCAGCCAAGAGCAACACACACAAAATATTAATATTTCTCTAGATACCTTATAGAATAAGAAGATTGGTAGGGTCCTGCATTTCCATTTGCATGCAGTTGTACTCAGATCTGTGTCTAAAATCAGACAAAAATCTAAGTTACTCAGCCCAGTAATATAATAATATCAAGGATATGACAGCAATGCTCACAATAATAGCAGTAGTAGCTAAATCTCATACTTTTAAGTGCAAGGATTGTAATCATGCCAGGGACTGGTGGGTTTTCAAAAGTGCAACATACCATGTCATGGTGCCATGCAATCTGGAGAGCACATAGTCAGTGGTGCCTGTAAATTGATGTCAAACATGCAGGCTGCAGTGATGCATGGCAATTACTGCAGCTAACCAGTCAGTACAGATATTGTACCTCACCTGCCTACAGACAAGCAATCTGCACTCTCTGTAAAGACAGCAACTAGTGATGTCCATTCAATCAGATTGATATTAGGTGGTGGTCACTCATGTCTAAAATACCCCACTACTACTATTACAGGCAGTACATATGCTCAAATGTGTGATAACACACCACAGACACTGAGCACTACAGAAAATACTGTGGACAACATCCCCAGCAGTAGCCACGTCTTTGCATTTCCACAGGTAAATGACAGACAACTCTGGGAGAATCCATCACAGTACATCAAAAGAGAGTACATACATGCTGCACAAGTGTGTTGGGTGCAAGGATGATGGCAACATCAAGAAGCAAAGTGTTAGGGAATGCCTGCATATGTAATAACCAGCAGCATCTCTCTCTCTCTCTCTCTCTCACACACACACACACACACACACACACACACACACACACACACACACACACACACACACACACACACACACACACACATATATATACACACATTCGGGTATGCCATGCATCATCAAAACCTGAACGTTCTAAACACATTTCCTCTGTTCATACTGCATGAAAAACAACACGAGTAGTCCAACAAGCTAAACAAATATATATATATATATTTTTTTACTTGTTTTCTGTAGGGGCATGTCTTCCTACACCTCCAACACCCCATGCTTATATATTCCCACTATGAGGTTATGCCTACTTGCAGAAAGAGTAATAATTAAAGAAAAATAAAAATAAATAAATAAAAATAAATAAAAAGTCAGTCTCTAACAGCATGTGGGATTAAACATTTCAAGCCCCAAAACATCACTACTGTAGGTGATTTAAAAAAATACGAGCAAACACATTTTTGCACTATTGTACTCAAGCAAACCAGAAACTTGCATTCAGTTATCAAACAGCTGTGGGGAAGCACTTGCATTTTGTTATATGAAACAGCCATGGTATTGGCTGGTTCTGCTATAACATGAAGGTGCGGCTGCAAGCACATCGTTAAAGGCCACACTGCTTATTGACAACACAAACCTGATGATAGTTAGGAACACAAAGAATCTGGAAAATGCAGTGTGTGCTAACAACAACTATGTGTGCCACATTCATGTCAATCACAGGATGTAGTTTAACAGGCAATACATTGCTTCTGTATCCATATTTATAACAGTCACAAGACAGACACAGACAGGAGATAAAATAAACACAACTCAAAGACATCAACCACTGCACTCTCAGCTGGCAACATAATGACAGTGATGATATATGTGATGAAAGGAGATACTGCCAGCCCAGCTAGCTGGAATTTTGTAAATAATTATATGTCATTGGTGAATATTGAAATGATTTCTACAAGAAGCTTGTGTTACAAATGTATTAGAAGTGTATGTCATACGTATATCAAACTGCTTGTACAGATGTGTGTGCCGAAAATGTATCTGCAAAATGTTTATGTTTAAAATGAATCCACAGTGTGCCCTACTGGAAAAGAAGAGAAATGTACATGCACTATTGTAACTGTTTAAATGTATATATCTTAACAGTGGAAACTGGAATACGGGAGGTTAACTTCAGAAAAATAACTGAAATTAAATTACTTTAAGGCTAGGCCATAGCAGATTATATCTTTCAATTTTCAGTACAGCAAGACACAGTGTCTATACTAGGAAACTTTCTGTATTGTCTTTAGGGTGAATTAATTACTAGTCTTGAAAGCATGAAGGAATGCAGCTGTTTTATGATTTCCAGCATCTGCCAGAGATCTATGGAGAAGCCCTTGTCTGTAGATTTTTACAGATTGATGCTAAATACTGCCAGCTTCATCAATGTTTGTTTTGCATGAGAACTAGTAGTCAGATGACAGAAATGAATGCATTCTGCAAGCTATCCCAGAAGTAATATTTTAGATATTAATTTGAGACATCTCTTAGTGAGACAGAACATTCTGCATTCTGTCTTGGACCTGACAACAACTAGAAGATCCATTCAAAACAACTGCCTTGCTCTATTAGTAAGTCACTTCTTCTTTCGTCTTTTTCTTCTTCTTTCGGCCACAGCAGAACTCTGCTCCGCTAATGATTGGCAGTAGATTTTTACGGTGCCGAGGTGCCAGCCCAACGCCCAATCTTCAACGAAGGCACTAAGTTACTAGAGTATAGTAATTCTCTTAGGTACAGTCAGGAATATAGTAAAGGTTAGTTTAGATGTCTTTGTTTATTTATTTGAGACTGTCCTGCAATGTTGTTTTAAATTATTTCCTGTGGTTTTGAACTTTGATGCCCCTGTGAATATATATTTAGTATTGTCTTGTTCTTTTATTATTTATTATTAAATATATTTAAACCTTTCATCGTGACTGATCTTTGTAGAGATATTTAAGTTTTGAGAGTGTGTATTGTCTTTCGGCTTTTCCTTGTTAGGGGTCGCCACAGCGGAACTCCGGTCCACTAATGATTGGCAGTAGATTTTCACGAACGCCGAGGTGCCAGCTCGACGTTCAACATTCAATGAAGGCATGCCCATTTACGCATGTCTTTCGAACGCCCACCCAACCGTGGGGAGGACATGCAGACTACACACAGAAGGCACTCCCCGCACTCCAGCCGAGAATCGAGGGGGAGAATCTCCTGCTGTGAGGCAACAACGTTACTGCTGCACCACCGTGGAAGTTTTGAGAGCACTTGCATATTTATTTGGTGATACTGTGTGGGCCACTCTGCCATTTGTGTTAATATTAATATTACACAGTACGATTGGACACCCTTTGTTAACGGCCTTAAAGTAGCTGATAAGGAGTGACTGGCGGCAGTAATAACTATCTTATAGTCTGGGCAGAAGGGGGCATAGCTAGTAAACCTGTACCAGCTTTTCCCAGGTGTGTGTGTGTGTGTGTGTGTGTGTGTGTGTGTGTGTGTGTGTGTGTGTGTGTGTGTGTGTGTGTGTGTGTGTGTGTGTGTGTGTGTGTGTGTGTGTAAATCAATCCTCAATGTGTGTCAGCCCCAGACTGACTGTGGTCTCTGTGTGCTCTTAAGAGAAATTGCACTTGATGCAGAGAGCTACATCTGTAAATACTGTGTGTATACTTGTCTTCCTCCCAGTGTACATGCCCCACTGGTGCCAGTGGTGAGGATTGAGGCTCCTTTATTACTGGTCCAGTGGAGGGGCATCACAAAATGCACAGGAAAAACAAGTCAATGACCTAGTATTAGTATAGTACAGAACACTGCAGTGCAAAGAGGAACAGAGAACCAACTGCATGTAGAGGACAAGACAAAAATCAGTGTCACATGAGATAGCCCACCATTCTGGCTAACCACACAATGAACACCTACTTTGTGCACTGCAAGATACAATGTAATGGCCATGAAATGCCTTATCTGATGTGGGTAGCCTTACACAATATGTCCAGACACACATGCAGGTAATTAGAAAATGATGGCCAGGAGGGAAAGCATAGGTCAAGGACGCATTAATATATCAGCTCATAGAACACACTGCTACAGATCTGTGCAGTACTAGTCTCACAGATTGCATTCAATATTATACATAAACTATATATCTAAATCAAAACAGACCAAGTAAAACATACTGTGGGAAAGGGGGCTAAGTCAACACAGCAAAGCTGTGTGCTGAGTGACACAAAGGAATGATGCCATGACCAGCTCATGGTCCAAGATTTCTACAAGTTACAAATTACATACAGCCCTAGGAAAGTATTATGGTGTACTGAATATAGGGAACATATAGCCTGCACCATACACTACAGAGGTATGTGGACTCTGTTACAAAGGAACAGAGTAGACAGATGTAGGTAGTGTGACACATAGAAAATTGATATTTACTTAACTCCCAGCAGCACCTAATTTAGTACAGAGATACAGATTGAGCACATCAGCCCAGGAAGTGAGACACCCTGCAAGCTCCTAGAGCATGCACATCATGCAGTTTGCTCTGAAGCAGTTCACAACCTACTGCACAGCATACAAACATGAGACTGAGCTATTGGCAACACACAGTACATTTGCCAGAACACTGCTAAAATGACTGGCACTAACCTGCCATTGTTCAGCCTGACACAAATAAGCAGGTGGTGATGACTGGACTTCTGCTCAGTGTTACAGACTATTTCTAACCATGGTAAAAAAAATCTTTGGACACGTACCAGTAGACAGTAATGTCCCCAAAATATACAGAGCACATTTCCCACTGTCAATCACCAATTATGCCAGTATATTGTTTTAATGACACAGAGCACCAAAGACTGCTATCTTATCCTCCTGGAGACCCTCCATGAGGACACAGATGACATTCATCAGCACCAACATGTAATCTGAGTGTGTTTCAACGTCATCTGTGAAGGCTGACCTGCTACATACCATGCACAAAGGCTGCCATTTTTATGTATAAAAATCTGCTGTAAAAATGTGAAAGAACTAGCAGCTATGTTACAGAATTCATCAAACCTTCACTCTGTTCCTTTTCTACAAAACAATCTTAGCACACCTGTACTTAAACTATAGAAAGAATGTGTTTCAGCAGGTGATAGGATGGCTAACCATGATGGTGGCTGATACTGTGGACTGGTTTCAGACAGAATATGGACTGTGTAAAATGAATAGGCAGCTGCTGCATATACAAAGGTTTTTGAGGACCCCCTGTCATATTTTCTACCAAATACACAGTAAAGTGAAGACATGCTGCTAAAGAACATATCAGCATCTGAAAAACTCCATGGGAGGATGCCTTGTCTAACAGAATGTCATCCTGGGATGTTATGATGATAGTGTACATGGACTTTTCCAGCATCTGTACAGTTAGGAAGTACCACTCAAGCAGTCTATGAATTTGTGTGTACTTGTTTGCTCCTCTCCCATAGAAGCACACAGTTGTAATCCGCATAGCCTGTATCCATACCATTCTTAGCAAGTATGAAGAGTTCATTGTGATAAAGCGGTTTATCACTACAGCTCACACCATATCACTGCTGGTATGGCCCTTCAACATAGCCAGTGATCTCTGTACTACCCCAGTCAATTGCCATTGGGTACTCATGCATTCTACTTCTTCATAAAGTTCCTGTGTGCATCTACTGTGCATGTCTGAATCATGCAAACCATTATCCGCACACACTGATGTCATGCATGTCACTGCTGCTGTATTGTTCTGCCCCTCTCTATGATGGGTATTGCTGCAACAGGGGTGCTATACATCTATACATGAAGTTTGCATAATTATATAGGTGATACACATACATGAGACCATCCAGCAACTATAACACCACTGACAAAGTACAGTTGTGTACACTTACCATAAATGTAGATGTTCGAGTGTATTCACTGTTGCAGTCATTACATTTGGGTAATCTGCTGGCAGGTTGACCTCAGTCGGCCCGAATATCAAAGTCTTGGGTCCTGCGTCGGTTGCTGTCTCCTCTTCCATGATGTCAGGTCATCAGGGATATAAAACATGCGGCCAACACCATTTTCTTCAATTTTTCTTGCCCCAGATGTCAGGTGCCCCCCAAATGGGGAGAAAAGAAAAAAAAAAAAATATATAGATATATATATATATATATATATATATATATATATATATATATATATATAAATGCAATTGTAAGAACATAAACTTTACCTTCATCTAAAAGCAAATACACCACAAAGGCTGTAGAATATAGTGAAGGAAAGAGAAGTTCTAGAAAAAAGAGGGATGGCGGGTGGGTAACCCGGGCTGCAACAGTGATTACACTCGAACATCTACATTTATGGTAAGTGTACACAACTGTACTATGTTCTTCGTGTTTCACTGTTGCAGTCATTACATTTGTGTAGAATCCCAAAGCTATGGATGGGAGGCTGGAACTAAATAACATTAGGAGCGGCTATAAGGCCCTGCAGAACTGCAGTGGCAAAGCCTGCCCTGGGCTTAGAGAAGAGAGGCAAATGATAACGCTTTGTAAAAGTAGGAACAGAGCTCCAAGTAGCAGCTTCTAGAATGTCTTTGGTTGGCACCTCTCTGAGAAAAGCTGCTGAGGTAGATGCAGCCCTGGTGGAATGTGACCTGATTCCCTTGGGCACCAGTTTACCATGATGCACATAGCAGAAATGAATGCAGTGGCTTATCCACTTTGAAATAGTCTGCTTTGAAATAGCCTTCACCTCTGATACTGCAGCAAATGCCACCAGTAGCTGGTCAGACTTTCTTAGAGATTTGGTCCTGTTTAAGTGGAATCTTAGTTGTCTGTGTACATGCAAGGAATGTAGAATCCGCTCCCCCTTGTTCTGCGGATTTGGGTAAAAAGTTGGCAGGTGAATAGTTTGGTTAAGAGCCACACTGGATACCACCTTAGGCATAAAGGAAAGATTGGTCCTGAGGGACACCCTGTCCAGGTAAAATGTAATAAAAGGCTCCACAGCCATGAGGGCCTGTAGTTCTGAAACCCTTCTTGCTGAAGTGATCGCCAGAAGGAAAGCTGTTTTCCAAGATAAAAACTTTATATCCGCAGTAGCTGCTGGTTCAAATGGAGGCAGGGTGAGCTTTTCCAACACAAAATTGAGGTCCCATGCAGGAGTTGGTGATCTTCTGCGAGGCCTTAAATTTTTGGTCCCTCTAAGATACTGTTTTAGCAGAGGATGAGAAAAGATGGGAGGCTCTGTGTTGTAATGAGCCGAGATGGCCGAGGCATGGATTTTTAATTTATGAAAAAGATAGTCCCTTGTCAAGCATCTCAGTCAAGTATTGTAAAATCTGAGGAATATTTGGCTTTGCTGTGTCTGTCCCTTGTGCTTGGTTCCAAGCACAGAATCTCTTCCATTTATCGGCATAAGATTTTCTAGTACTAGGCTTTCTAGCTTCCAAAATGACATCCATCACAGATTTACTGAGAGGTGTTGTTTGAATAATTACATGATCAGCCATGCTGCCAGGTTCAGAGTTTGGAGCTGATTGTGCAGAATTTGATTGCTCTGCTGAGACAGTAGCTGAGGTATTTGAGGCAAGTACCAAGGAGGGAGTTGAGATATATTCCTTAGAATTGGGTACCAGTGCTGGTGAGGTCAGTCCAGGGCAATTAGGATCATTTTTGTTTTTTCCTGTCTGACCTTTAGTAAGACCTTGGTAAGAAGAGGCAGAGGAGGAAAGGCGTAGACTGATAGGTTTTTCCAACTGAAGGATAGGGCATCCACTTTCCATGCTTGTCTGTGATAAGTCCTTGTGCAGAATCTGTCCAGTTGGTAATTTTGGGGAGAGGCAAATAGATCTATGTCTGGACTCCCCCATTTCTCTGTTATCATGCTGAAGACTTGTGGATCCAGTTTCCACTCGTGAGGGTCCATAAGATTTCTGCTTAGGTTGTCTGCCAGAATATTTTGTTTTCCTGGCAGGAATTGAGCTTGAAGATGTACTTGGTAAATCAAGGCTGTGTCTCACAATGCCATGGCTAGTCTGCAAAGGGGGTAGGAATGTGCACCCCCCCCCCGCTTGTTTATGTACAACATAACCGTGGTGTTGTCCATCTTTATCAGTAGTTGTCCTGGATGAAGCAAGTCCTTGAAGGCTGTCAGGGCATTCTGAACAGCTAACATCTCTTTCTGGTTGATATGCAGATGCATTTGTTTTGGGCTTCATATGCCCTGAATGCATCTCCCCACCAGGTGGGCCCCCCAAGCATAGTCTGATGCATCTGTAGTTAGGGTTTGGATGGCAGGGGGTAGAGTGAAAGACCGTCCCCTGTTCTGTTGACATGTCTCTGCCCACCAAAGAAACTCCTGTTGTAGGCAGGGAATGAGAGGAATCATTGTTTCCAGACTGTGACAATGCTGACTCCATAAACTTTTTAGATACCACTGTAGTTTTCTCATATGCAGTCTTGCATATGGAATTAGTAGAATACATAATGCCATGTACCCCAAAGCCTGCATAATTTGTCTTGCAGATAACTGGGTTTTTGTTGCCATCTGTTTGAAGTAAATAGTCAGTTGCCTTTGTTGTCTGGCGTAAGGTAAGCCATCTGGGCAGTTGTATTCAAGCTTGCACCCAGGAATGTAATCTTTTGAGAGGGTATCAGTTGTGATTTATTTTCATTATTGTGTACCTTAGGCATGTTAGAAGCCTTTTAACAAATGACAGATGTTGAAGAAGAATGTCCAAGTAAGGATAGATTTGTATGCTTCTTTGTCTGCAAAATGCAATTACTGATGCCAGGCACTTTGTAAAGATCCTGGATGCAGTAGATAAGCCAAAGGGCAGTGCAGAGAATTGGTAATGCATAAAACCAACCTTGAAGCAGAGGTATCTTCTGCACGATTCCCTTATTGGGATATGCAGGTATGCCTCTTTTAAGTCTAGAGTCACTAACCAAGTGTTCTTGCCCAGCATGGGCAGAAGTTGTTGCAAAGTCAGCATTTTGAATTTTTGGATGTCCAAAAATGTGTTCAAAATCGATAAATCCAGTATTGGGTGCCAGGCATTGTCTTTTCTGGGTACCAGGAACAGTCTTGAGTAAAACCCTTGCCCTTTTTCCTGTTCTGGTACTGGTTGAATAGCCCCCATATCCATGAGGGACATAACTTGTTTCTGTGCCTCTGCCCATTGATTTTGTGGCAGATCTGGCCAACCATTTGGAATTGGCAAAGTATGGAAATGAAATCTGTATCCCTGGGATACTATGTTTAATACCCACTTGTCCTGGGTTATTAACTGCCAATTTTGAGCATGAAGTGCTAATTTTCCCCCTAAGGGGGCTGCCAAAAGATAAGTGCTTGGTGATGGCAGAGGGAAGTCATTGAGACTGTTTACTGTAGGGTTGTGCTTTGTTTCCTCCAGATTTGGAGGTAGAGGCACCCCATTGCTTTGACCTGTAAGAACCCTGTGATTGGTATCTAGAGCCTTTTGAGCACCTGGATTTGCCCCATGAGGCTCTGTCGGACACAGGAAAGGACCAATTTTTTGTAGGCCAGTGTCTACTGAATCTTGATGGCTGCACTTGTAAGAAATCTTTTACAGTTTGCATAGATTTAGCTTTGTCTTCCATTTTCTGTAAAACCTCTTTTGCCTTATTACCAAACAGAGTATCATGCTGTAAAGGTGCATCCAACAACTTAGCTTTAACATGATCAGGCAGATTTTGCTCCTTGAGCCAGGCATGCCTTCTAATCACAGATCCAGTAACTGCGGCCCTGCAAGAGGCCTCCAAGGAATCAAAACCATATTACAAAGTATGCTTTTCAACCTGTTCTGCTGCATGCAATAATTCTTGTAATTCTTTATTTTCCACACATTGAGAAATCAACATCATTTTCTGTTTCAATAATCCCATAACATGCTGTTGATATTTAAGCATATGAAACTGGCAGTTTACGGTCCTAATTGCCAAGGTTGCAGACGTATAAACCTTCTTTCCCCATCTATCCAGCGCCCTAGAATCTCTATTAGAGGAGGGTAGGATTCTTAGCTGTTGAGGCCTTTACACCTTTGAGACCCTGTGAAATAGTTTCAGGGTCAGCAGCAGGATTTCTGAATAAAATTTTGTGGGAGTCAGGAACCCTGTAATATCTGTCTGGCTTACTAGGAGCCGGAGGTAGGGAATCTGGAGCCATGCTTGATTCCGAAAACACATCATCAACAATGTCTAATACAGGAGGTATAGCCAAAGGCCTATGCTGAGGAAAAAAGAAGGAAATCCCTAAGCCTCTTTTTTGCTTCTGAGAAATTCTGACTCTCCCAATAAAAATGTTCCCTTAAAGTACGCAAGGTTTCTTCAAAAGAATAATCTTCAGGAGGAGATGCAGATGGGATGGATTCCTCTGCATCTGAATCCTCATAGGGTGGTATAGAAAATTCCTGATCAGAAGAGGAATCAGAAGAAATAGAAACCTGATCTGAAGATTCATAATCAGTGTCTTGCTTAGGCCTCTTATCGGGGGGGGGGGGGGGGGTTGGAACCCCTGATCAAGGTAATTAAGTCTTCAGCCATTTTGATCATCTGTTTTTAAGCATAGAGGCCTGAGCATGCGACTCATGTGTCAGTTTTTTAGCCTTAGAAGTTGCTTTTGTCTGTTTTTGAAGCTGGCATTGGTTTTATATAGAAATGCTGAGGCCTGAAAACACCCTCAGAAGTCGGTGCTGCTCGGCGGCTCCGGACCCATCCGAGGGAGAGACATCCGCGGGTACAATACTCTGAGAATCTCACGGCATGCCGGACTCCGCATAGGTCTCGGTAGAGGCCTGCGACTCAAAAGTAGCGGGTATCAGAGGCTGGAAAAGCACCTCACTGAGTACCGGCGATTGGCTTAGGAGAAGCTTCGTCGTCGGTTTTGGACCTCGACGGTCTGTCCCTGTCTTTTTTTGCATTTTTTGTGAACTCTGGTAGTCGGATTGCTATCCAATGACATTTCAGGGTAATTAAATCTGTTTCCAAAATATTCTGAAGCAAAGATATACCGATGCTTAATACTGTGATGGTTAAATCTACCACAAAACCGACAGTAAGGCACATTACGATCTGGTCCTAGTCAAGGAATACAGTACAAATGAAAATCCTTATGAGGTATTTGCTTCCCACAAGTAATGCAATTATTAACTTTTACTGACATCGGTAAGGAGCAAGAAAAAGTTTCCCAATGGGGTACTTAGCTTTAATTGAAGACTTCGGTTCTGAAACTCGAATGCGAAAATTTCAGGAGTTGGCCGACTGGCACTTGCAAACTGCTTCTGCTTCGGGCACTGCGCGGCAAGAAAGACTGAAGAAAATGGTGTCGGCTGCATGTTTTATACCCCTGACAACCTGACGTCATGGAAGAGGAGACAGCAACCGACGCAGGACCCAAGACTTTGATATTCAGGTCGACTAAGGGCAACCTGCCAGCAGATTACCCAAATGTAATGACTGCAACAGTGAAACACGAAGAACATCATGACAAGTAGTGCACCTGCTGCTATGCTGATGTTACAAGGCTGCACATACTTGTGCAGGAATACCTTTTACATGTGGTGAATACTGAACACACAGTACTGGCACACAGCATCCACTGTGCATCACAGCATGGATGTCCTTCTGCATCCTATGTTAGAGGCATGAGGTGGAGTATGGGTATATAGCTAGAATGGCCTGGATTACCAATGAGTGCTCATTCATCAAGAGTACCACTAACTGTACTGCCAGCATCATCCTGTTGTCTGTAGTTCACAGTCTGCAGCTGTCAGTCAATCCCTTATGTAACCTGTGGTCACTATGATGTGCCATAATCAGCCACTAGCGACATAGTGCTTCCTACTGTGTCTGACAACACTGTCAGTGGCATGTGTACATATGCAGTTGGCTTGTGATGTGTTACTATGCACTTACAATTACTTTAGCTCATTTTCCCAAGCCTCATCACAAATTCTGGCATGTTTTATTTTGTTTGACATGCATTCTTCTAGGATTAGACTTTGCACAGGTTAACACTAGATTATATGCAACACTGGCATTGTTGCATTTGCCCATTTTATCACATACTCAGTTGGTTCTGTTTCTTAACTATGCTGTCCCTTCTTATACATCTGCTGGAACCACTGGTATAATTCTCAAGTCATTGTCCCAAGCCTGACACCCTCACCTTTGTACACATCCACATTTACAGAGCTCATGTATTACACTAGCAGCTCTTTGCTCTCTATCAAGCTGTCCCCTGATTAGACACACAACTTTAATTCTCTTCTTTATATACTGATTATGCATCTTAGCATGTTGTAACCCTCACCTTTTTCAGCCTCCACCACCTCTGCCTTTGAATGATGGTGTTTCCTGACTTTTTAGATACAGAGTTGTTTCATGAAAGCTGGTTACTCACACAGACTACACTTTGGTGCAGCTGTGGGTTCTAGAAGGATAAGGTGGAATTCTAGGGGTCACAGTATTTTTACACACACAGCATCATGGAATTGATATGTGGTGCCTTCCTAATAAAGTACCCCAGTTAACCTTTGACAGTTAACTACCTGTTTCTGCAAGGAGCTTATCACCTAGCACTTAAGCAGCATTCCTAAATAAAATTTAAATCTGAGCAGCACAGACCCTAGAGAGTGAGAAAAGACAATGCAAAGTACAACCCCTTTGGTATTCAGTCATACACCAGCACAGGGGTCACTGTTATGCTTCTCTGCTCCCACATGCAGAGCTCATTTCTGGTCTCATCAATCAGTCTGGGTAGTGGTCCATATGCTCCCTGTGTACATGTTTTTTTTTTTCCTGGCTGATGCAGTTTCTTCTCATGTCATAAAGATGTGCTGTTTAGGTTGACTGCCACTGAGATTGTGCTGTGGAGATTTTCTCCTCAGACCACCATTGTAAATTATGCAGCCATTGCTCAAATAAGTGCACCTGGCAAGAAAAATAGATAAATACCTGCAGCAACTGTGACCTATGGATGAGAAACAGAATATTTACCTCAGGACTACTGCCCTGTACTACAAATGGACAAAATCAATTCCTAAATGCTTTATCTTATGCATGGGTCCCCTCAAATTATCCATGGTATCATCCTATTCTCATTAGGGATAATATATAATTATCAACAATGAGGTGGGTCAGGCCAATCTATAATCAAATGGGCTAAGTTATCTTGAGCACAAAAATGGAAGTTGGTTAGGCTTAAAATGGCCCGCAAGAGCAGCTAGCCTTATACTTAACTTATGAACCTATAAACCCATTCAGCAGAGATTATGCATTTTTCCATATCTATCAGTTCACCCATAACCCTATTTTCCCCCTTTTTACACATGGGGTTGTGGTGTTACATCAGCAGTGACAATCATTTAGAGCCAATGTTTACATATCAATAGGTAGCTTCTTCCAAATTTATTTTAAAAGAACGATTTCCATTCTTTTTTTAATACATGTTGGTAGCAAGTTCCACATATTTTTTGAGAAGACCAGTCAATTTGTTTATGTACTCTGCATTATTCCCCTCTTTCATTAATACATTACAGCTGAAAGCCAAAGCACTTTCTTAAGTATCTACATAAAGTGCATCTTTAATAGGATTCAAGCTCTGTCCTTCTATATTTCAGGCAGTTAAAGCACAAATTCCTCAGCCTAACTACGATGTTTAGACATTTACAGGCAGTAATGGTCCTGGTGGTACTGGGGTTCACATGATGGAAAGCCAATATATAAAAGGTCAAAAGACAACGATTACACTATGGATGTCTGAGTAGCCAGTTCTCAGCAATAGTGCAAAGTTCTGTATCAAGAAATACAAGGGAAATATAAACACTGCTTTTATAATGTCTTCCACATACAAGGTCTGACAATCAGTTTCTATTCAATTACTTGGTAAACTAGGTAACTAAACTAATCCAAAAATACCCCTTTCAGACAAAACTCAACAGGTCTTTCACTGGAAATGTGACCAGTGAAGAAACTTCCCTGTTCTTTATCAGATGCTATGATATCTTTACCACTGATCGAATGTGCAAATGGAGAAGGTAGATGGAATAAGTTTAAATTTACATCCAAATAATGGCATCCCAAGAATGCAGAAAGCACGCTATCCTGCACTACAGTTCCTAGAATATTACTCTGAGTGTGCGTAGAGAGCGGAATGGACCTAAAGCCATCAGATTATCTGGAATTATAACAGATATAAAATTTGTCAAGCCATGGATTTCTGTTATTTGTAGCCATTTTGCAGTATATATGCATCTAAATGCTGAGTAAGTAAAATGACTCATGTCGTGTATCTAGTGCTACTCTCTATGCACAAAGCATGAGACACATTACCGCAGCGCTGCACAAATACCAAGCAGGTAGTGATGGGGAGAGGGTTGGTGTAAGACACAGTTTTGTCTGTCAGCATTCCCTAGCATCTTCTATGTGAAGATTTGTGATGGCAGTGACTGGTGGTTACTTCATATAGTCTGGCCTTTTACATATCAGCATTGTCATATGGCTTTATATATGCTACTTTAAGTACTGTTTTTTTAGCATGGTGCACACAGGAAACCTGACTTCTCTAAAACAAAATTTACCAAGTATAGAGAAGTAAATATTGTGGGAAAAATATTCCAGGGAATTGTTATGGCTAGGCTTGCATAGGCCTTAGGGCCGACAGGGGCCCAGAGAAGTAAATATTGTGGGAAAAAATTTCCAGGGAATTGTTATGGCTAGGCTTGCATAGGCCTTAGGGCCGATAGTCTAGTACCAACCTATGAACCTATGAATATATATATATATATATATATATATATATATATATATATATATATATATATATATATAAAATTATCTCTTTTTCTGTCAGTAAATAAATGATGAAACCATATTATTATTATTTATTATTATCATCATCGTTATTACTAGCAGTAGGACTATTTTTACAAATTGTTTCTATATTGATATAGTCAAATGACAAAGTATCAAATATTAATGCTCCTAGGACTTTCCCCAGTGAAACCTCTACAAACTGCATGTTTGCAATGCAATATTGATTCTTATTACCACATCAAAGCTGTATTATGTTGTATTGTTCCAGGTTTAATGCCAGCTGCATATAAATGAGAAATTAACAGACTGAAAAGCAGTGGGCAGTGTACTAACCCCTGGGGAATACCACATGTTAATATCCATTACCCAGAACACTTTTTCCTTATTTTAATTATATGGTCTTTATTATTTCACAATCAGTTTTAATCAGTTCAATAAAATATTTGTCTAAACTATGTTTCAAAACTTTCAAAAATTAGAATATTAGAGTATGCTGCTAAATGTATGCAAATAAACAAGCAATTTTAAATCTAAATAATCATAAAAATGATTATACAAGAATGACATGAAACAATACAAATTAAAAGGTATAGTTCAAGCATTCTGATATTGTTTAGGTTCATAGGTTGTTACGAAGCTTGCAGGCCAGGGGGTCATTGAGGAGTCTAACCAAACTTCTAGTTGCCCCAAAGCACTGTCCGGTTAAGTAATTTGTTCAAGGTCACACAGTAGGCAGAGGAGAGCTCAGGGAATCAAACCCTGTACCACAGAAAAATACAGCTCACAGCCTTAACTCTCTGCTCTAAAATGTGAAAAACAGATCTAATTACCAGAGCTCTCATTTGGCTTAGTAAATGGTTTTCTTTCTATGTGAAATCAGGACTGCAGTAAGTGAATTAAACTGCATCATCAGTGATTTGAGACACAGATGAAACAAATGTATATAAAATGAAATATGAATCCTACATTTTAAACTTGAAAAAGCTCATCTTAAATTAGAGCTAATAGTTTATAAACTAGATAACTAAAGAAATGTATTGGATTAATAATATCTGTAAAGTTTGAAAATATACTCTTATCAGTTTCAAGTCTATAAGCTGTGACCCCAGAGTAAGTGAACTTATGAGGTATTATTAATGGTTTGACACAGGTAGAACAAAGACATGACAGTACAACCATTGTATGTGCCACTTGAAGACATTCAAATGAAACTGGAGTGGACACTGTCATTTAGATAATTCAAGTTTCTTTGAATCTACTGATCTATTAGTACCTGCAAAATTCATAAATGCAATACTGTTTGATACTTATAAAACTATGTAATTATGATAAATTATTAATGGCCTTAGAAGCAGGTAAATCAATATGTGTATATGAAACTGTTATATCTGATGCTTGAGAATAAATACAAAAGAAAATAATAGCATATGGTGAAATAAACCATAATATTTGTATGGAAAGGACTTGGTAAAGTAATGTCTTTACAAAGGAGGTTTTCCTCTGTATGATAGTTAGTTCATATGCTCCACCTGAGTTAGGTTGAATTTTAAATATGTGTGTGTGTGTGTGTGTGTGTGTGTAGCCATGGCAGGGCGAGCAGCCTGGTGGTGTAAACCTTGGCTCTAGATTATTGTCACTGGTGAAGTGACACCCCGACCACATGTGAAAAAATGAGAAAAAGGGTTTGTAGATTGAGGGATGTAAATATATATTTATGTATGTGTGTGTATATATATATATATATATATATATATATATATATATATATATATATATATATATATATATATATATATATATATGTGTGTGTGTGTGTGTGTGTGTGTGTGTGTATGTGTGTGTGTGGTTTGGTCATCATCTGTTTAATTGATTGCATTTGGTCAGCTGATGGATGTGTGAGATTGACAATCCCTGGGTAGGGAAATATTTCCTTTTCCCAGGGATTGTGCGATCTTGGAGTTAGTAAATATAAAGTGGGGGATACACTGGGAGATCACCCTCCCCCTCGCAAAAAACAATGTTTTAAAGTTGCATGTGTAGAGTTTTTTTTCTTGTGGCATGCGTTCTAGGAAGTCAAAGTTTCCATTCTTGAAGTAGAGTGGCTTACCTTCAAGATATTGACATTCATGTTAGTCGACCAGCTGAAGATAAATCATACGAGTGTTGTTCATAATACTGAAAACTCAAAATATTTAAACTTTTTTAATGGTGAGGGGCTGTACCCTCCCACCTCCTGCTACTTATATACCAACTCTGGGTTTGCACTTCAGTGGGAAAAGGGTAAATTCCCTTTTTTAATATTTTGAGGTTTCAATCAAATGAATTATATATATATATATATATATATATATATATATATATATATATATATATATATATACACACATATGTATGTTAGTTTTAAATGGTTGAATAACTATGCAAGATTATTTAAAAATGTTATTCTGGAAATGGTAAATTTCATCTCTGTTTTCTCATATGAGAAGAGGAAGAGGGGATCACCTTTTCTGGAGATGTCCTTGTGAGAGGTTTTAAAGTGGCTGTGGTTTCTCTCTCTCTCTATCTTGCTGCTGGGTGACAAGTTGAAAGGCAAAGGGCTCAGGGGTATGAAGTTCCAGCAGGGGAGAATCTGACACAGCAGCTGAAACATATGACATCAAAGGGAACCAATGCAAGGCTGTTGTTTAGTTTGACACTGACACTAACGTTGAGAACTGCCTGGGCACTGAGAGACACATTGCCAAAAACCCTGGGTCTGGTTGGGTTATGCCCGGTATCTACACTTATAGGGCAAGTGTCAACATCAGTGCTATGAACCTGACACCTGTCATCGGTGCCAAGATCACTGAAGTCATCAAGACTGATATCAAGACAGGAGATGCCTGATGCTTCCAGTACTGAGCCATATAATGTTGAAATCGACAGAGCAGTACTCAACACCAGTACAGGCATGATACTGAAATTGGTAGGCTTGCATCCTCAGGACCAGTGCTGAAAGACCAAACCATGGTATAAACAAAGAAAGCAGAGATTACCTACGTAGTGTCAAAAAATATCAAGGATTCTCCAATTCCAACATACAGAGCAAGTGAAGGGAGACCAGACTGCCTCATGTGAGCTTTCAGCAGGGCCTTTGCCAACCTGCTGTAGTCAATGGCAGGAGGGTCAGGACAGACAGCAGTCCAGGGCAGACATGTTCTTAAGTTCTAAGAGGTGGAAACATGCCTGTGCAATTGCAACACAACCAAAGATGTCAGCTAAACATTTTCTGGTGATGTGTCTGAAACTTTAAGATATTTAGTGAACTAGTTCATCCCTTTTAGCAGTCAAAGATAAAGATAAAGGAAAGCATATTGTTTTTTTAGAATGGGAGGGTATAGAAGATTGCTAGAAGGGCTGTTGAAGATGAAGAGCTTGTAGCTTCACTGGAATCTTTTAATATTACGGATTGTTCTGTTAAGAATAATGTGAGATGTCTCTTGTTATATTTCAGGGTAAAAACGTGGGTACACGTGCAAATTGCTGTTAACCTAAGGCAATATAAACACTTTTTTTGTCTGATGTATCCTGCTGTCTGTTTGACAGCACATCTCAACTTCTTTACTGGCTTTCAAAACTAAACCAACACTTTATATTTTTTGCTGTAACTAGTAGGGCATGGAGCGGATAAATCTCCATACACTACAGAGAATGATGGTAGAATTATGGTACGGTCTCTAATCATAACCACCTATTATTTGCTCTTGACAGATCACTCTTGAGGTGAATTTCTTGGCACCCATGTCTTTTAGCCTTAATAAGCAGGTTAAAGTTGAAAACACATCATAATCCTTCATATTAGAAACGTGCAAGCAACTTGTGTGTACATGCCCCTTGGTGATCAACAGTCATTGATAACTCTGCTTCACTGGATAATTCAGGAACAGAGAGATGAGGTGATAGCTACTCTTGAACCAATGTACATTTTACGGGTCTATATCAGAACACCGAAAGTTCACATGTTCAAATGTTCTTACATCGACCCCTAATCAGCGAATGCTGACAACATCGAACATTCAGAACAGCGAATTTTTTCCTAGGGAAAACATTCACTGCTCCAAAACACATACACACAACACAAGCACAGCAAACAAACAGCAATCCACACACATACACCCAAAATCTTACAGCTAACCCTACACTAAACTGTACAAACACCACTAACTATCCACTTACCTTAACCCAAACCCTAACCCTAAGGTCCATCACTATCGCACACTCACCTCACCCGCACCCTAACCCTAACTCACCTAACCCACCCTAACCCTCACGTCCACACAATCACACAAATACCTCCCTCACGCCCTAACCCTAACTCACCTAACCCATGCCCAATCGCACACTTACCTGAACCCGACCCGCAATGTTCTACCAAAGCGAAGAAAATAGCGAAACGATAGAAACGGATAACCAAATTCTTTCCCTAGGAAAAAATTTGGTTATCTGTCATTTTGCTATTTTCAGCATTCGCTGAATAGGGGTTGATGTAAGAACATTCGAAAGTATGAACTTCCGATGTTCTGATACAGACCCACATTTTACATAGGATTATGACAGGGTCTCCAGTCATAACCAGTTTATGTGTTTGAGACATGGACACTCATAAATTCACCTCCAAAGTGAAGCTCGAGAGGTGAATCTTTACAAACATGTAAAGAACACGTAATAAAAGGCTATGATGTTGTTGTCTTTTGGCTTTTCCTGGTTAGGGGTCGCCACAGCGGAACTCCGGTCTGCTAATGATTGGCAGTAGATTTGGCACGCCCATTTACGCATGTCTTTCGAACGCCCACCCAAACGCGGGGAGGACATGATAAATGACCTAATATGTATTGCTAGCAGTGCATGAAGCTTTATTTCCTCCATGTACTACCAGTTTAAAAAAAGGGTAGTGTAGGAGAACAAAGCGTTTTCTTGTCTCTGAAAGTCGATAAAGCACTTAGCACTTGTTTAACAGAGAGCAGCATATCTCTTGATTTCTTTGCTTAAGAATTCTGAACAAATCAAAAAATAAAGGGGGTGGGGCAAAGGATCAATCAGGGACCATTTTAAATATTGCTCTAATTCACTTAAAAAGTTAACACAACAAGAGGTTTTATATCAACATGATTTTTTTCTGAACAAGTATGATACTCTAATATCTGGTGTTATTGAAAGACTGTAATTCTAAGTAATGTACCAGAAAAAAAAAAATATGAGGAACAGTGCAAAAATATGGGGCAAAATCAGGGACTTCTGAGAAGGTATAACCAAGAAGAAACAAAATGCTCTACAGAACAAACAGCTTTAAAAGCTATTAGTGGGGGAGGGGCAGTCTGCACTCCCACTTGTTCAACAGAGACTGTACTATGACCATGCCAGATGATCCCTGCCATCAACAACAGTCTTACTCAATTCTTTGACAGCAAATGGTGGAAGTAGGAAGTTCCATAGCGGTGGTTCTGGATAAAAAAAATCACCTGTAAACACAGCAACACACAAAACCTAGTACAAATATAACCCGTCACCTTTACATTACTCCCAGTGCAGACATAATACTATAATTCTTAATGCTGAATATTATCTTACCTTGTGCAGATTCATATGAAGATTATGTTCCTATAGTAGTAGAGGCACACAGTGTTAGTGAGCTGTGCAATGATAAAGGAGCAATAGAAAATACTCATAGTGTTATACTGGTACAGCAATACCTACCTGGGACATTTCCAATGGATACTCTTGGGTTGCAGCTTGGCTCCAAGGTCAAATGCCACACAACAGGACTGTGAGGTGTTGGTTTCCCATCTGAGAAAGGCCAGAAACTGTTCTATCTCCAGCAAATGTAGCTCAGCCCTAGCCCCCTCTCCCACCACCCTACCTTCCCGTGCAAGATGGAGAGCCCATTTTTTAGCATAAAGAGTAATGTCAGTGGCATTACGTCTGACCTGCTTGTAGTTGCAGTCCTGGCTACTGACAACATTAATGTCTACAACAAGATTCTGCCAAGCACACAGAAGGCCAGTCAGCAGCCTCCTCCCACTAGTCACACCTTGGTGGCCTTAATGTTTCCAGTCAAGGACTTTCTTTCCAGGTTCTTGCTTCACATTTTGACTAAGCACAGATATAAACTGTGTACCATGTCATGTGACCACATTCGGGTTGCCACCTTTGCTTCCTGATATTTCCTGAAAAATAAGGTGTACTGCCTGTCTACCAAAAACACAATTGCCTTGGGAGAAGCCACACCCTTTTTAGCACATCACACCCAGAAATACCTTTTTAAAGGCCATACACAATGAATTCATGGTCAGCCTAAGATGATATGAAGCCCTAGGTAAAGGATTCTATGACACTTACCTACCCTGTCTCCCTGGCACACACCCAGTCCCCCCTTTTCTTCCCATCCTTGACTCCTGACCTCATACTATTCAGAGAATTTTTATCTTGTTTTTTTCACATTTTGTCTTACTTGTCAGTCTTTTCCTACATCCTTTTAACACACCCTTACATGCCAGGACTGTACTGTAATAAGTGTGTAGGAAAGAATTTAATTAAGGTGGGGGGCTTGGGGACACTAGTCTCCCAGAAGCATTATGACTCTAAATGCTCCAAGTTACATTTTAGAGTGTTTTTCCACAACCTCGAGCCCAATGATGGTCTTTATTACAAAAAAAAAAAAAAAAAAAAAAGAAACGTAAGTGGTCACCACGTGTGGTAGAAGTGAAACTTCTGTAAGGAAGTGCGAAGGAGCTTATACTGTAATGTATCATTTGCTTTCCTTTGCACTGCCTTACAGAAGCTTCACTTTTACTACACGTGGCGATCACGCACATTCTTTTTTATTAATTTAACATATTTTATTGCTGATTTTTAATGTTAAGAAATTGACAGATTAAGGGCATTACCAAAATAATTGCTTCCATTGATGTCATTTCTAAAGCCTTTATAGTAAATTGCTGTATTTCAGGTTTGCATGGGGCCCTACAATACTTTATCATTTTAAATACACAAATTTAGTACAGGCAGCTAAACCAGTGCTGTTGGCTTGAAGAATACCACCATTTATCCCCTGCAATGTTTCACAAATTGTACAATAAAAATGTCACATGCCTTACTGGCATGTGGTAGAAGCATTAGGTGCATATTAAAACCCACCCATATGAGCTCTTTAAATAAATAATAAAAAAACTCTCAACCTTCAAAGCTGTGAAACACTAGTTCTCAAAGGGAAGTGTACACACGCATATTAACGGCTTCAGTTAGAAGCTTACTATGTGATTTTCTATATTTAAAAGTTATTTTTTTGCACCATGATTCAAGAGTTTCATTATTACTGCACATATATAATTATGAACTTTTAATTACGGACACTTGCCAAGCCCTTTGATGGGGGGGGGCATGGAACAGCCAGAGTTTCTAATAATGTGGTATGATACTTAAAGTACAGGAGGAACTTAATACACTTGAGAGATTTGCCATCTCCCTGTTATCTCACTATAAGGATCGCCCCTCATTTATGGTCTTAAAAATGCAATGTTCCTCAAAATTCCACATTTAAAGGGCTTGTCGCACATTCAGTGTTAAAAGCGTTTTAAATAGTTACTTATGGTAGAAGTATATTAATCAAACAAACTTTTTGTTTCACAAAAAATTGAACATTTTAGCCATCCCATGAGCTTCTGAGTTGTAGTTGTTAATAAGGGTTAGTACTTGTTAAATATTTTGCCCATTTGTTCCATGTTATGAGCATTTTGGGGATGGAAGGTTAAAAACTCAGTGGGGGGGATGGCGCAGAAAACACCACTACCTGCCCATCACAAAAGACAAAACAACAGTCTAATACTTTCACAACTTCTGAAGCAAACAAAGCTACCTTAGCTAACAACCTGAAGGATGAGCAGTAGTCAGAAATCAAGTACCAGATTATGAACAAGGAGCAGATGGTTATATTCATATCTGGTTTGATAACATCCCATTTTATTCAGCACTTGACAATGATTACTACATGGTAGTTAGTTTTGAACAAAGTTAGCAGTCTGAAGCAATTCTGAAATGTCAGTAAGTGCATTTCTCCATAAAGTTATGTAACAGGACAATTCTCACAAGGCACTGCTTAGTATTATCAATAACAAGTTTGGTGGGATACAGTACATTTGAGGTTAGTGCAAGTTTGGAGTGAAACTAGGCACATGTGTGTGTGTGTGTGTGTGTGTGTGTGTGTGTGTGTGTGTGTGTGTGTGTGCGTGCGTGCGTGCGTGCGTGCGTGCGTGTGTGTGTGTGTGTGTGCATGTGTGTGTGTGTGTGTGTGTGTGTGTGCGTGCGCGCACTGGCGGAGTTTGTGTTGGAAGTCACACTACCTCTCTACGAGGTGAAATGCTCAGCGCAGTGGGCAGAGTTTGAGTTCCATTTCACTTTTCCATTTCATCTGAACTCACACTACCATGCCTTAAGAAGTTTCACTTCAAAAATCATGACTAAGAAAAGAAACTGACTTTTTCTTTCAAGGAAGAAGAGTTATGCCCATGACAATGTTCAAAGCTGGTAAAACTGTATCGACCAATAAATTGAGTAGAAGTTATAAAATGCTTCTGACAGCACATAAATCATATCTGGGATGACTGCCTTCTTCTCAATCGTCGTCCCCCCCAAAAAAAAGATAGTCATTATCTTTATACCCCTCTGGTGTTAGAATGGGATGAAAGTAAAAGACAAATGGCCAGAGTTCTATATTTCAACTTACTGCTGTCATGTATCTACACAGCATGCCTCCTCAGCCCTAATCCCAAAACGCAAACAACTTCTGAGTACCCTTCTGATGTCAGACTGGGATGAAAGTGAAAGAACAAATAGAGCACAGCATATTTCAAAGTTACTTTCGTCTACCCCCAGAAGATAGTCACCTGTATATACATCTGAGTTGGATTATGAAGAAAGTGACAATAATAATGCTCACAGTAAAGAATTTCAGTTTGTTGAATAGCCCTGGGAAAGCTATATAGGCCTTCTGTGCAGACCACAGAATGTTAAAGAAATAATGATGACATTATCCCCAGCCACTCACAAGCTATAGTGATCTGTGCATACCTCTAAAGATTAACTGGGGGAAAAAATAAAGAAATAATCACCACAGTATCCCCAGTCCCCACACAAATTCTAGCGAAATTTTGTACTTACTACTGAGCAGGGCTGGTTTTAGAATAGATGACATCACAACATGAGCCCCTGCTGAGACAGTTATATAGCTAGGAACAGCAGTCCTAAGAAGCTCTGTGCATCTGGATATTTTGTGATGCATATTTTTTGAGATGACTATTTAAACTGTACAAATGACAAGGGAATCAATTTTTATTCAGAAACCCCTCTGTAAGTAGATACAAAACAAGTTCAGTGTACAATTCTGACATCAAATTGTGATAAGAGGATGGGCGTGTAATGTCTTCACCTTTGCTCTGCACAAACATGCCACACATTATTCAAAGTTGCTTCACACAAATCACATTAACTCTTCAAAACTAGAATAATGGGCACACAGCAGCAGACACAAACTTTCACTACAGAAGCCCCAGCAATTTCACCTACTTTGTCTGTACATATTTCAGATGTCCGGTTACGTAGTCAATCTTATTTCACACAAATACACACTAATCCTGCAAAGCCAAATAGTGACTGTTTAAGCTACGAAAATGACCCCATGGTCAGTTACTTTCATTAAGACAAACTCTACCCACTCAGCAGTTACATCCACCTATGTGAACAGATTAGACATCTGGTTATGATAAAAGGGGACTATATGTAAAGTATCACACCTTTGCTCCACACAAGTAGTTGCCACATATTAAAGTATTCCACATTGCTTCGCACAAATGACAAAGTCAGGATAATGAGCAATCAGCAACATACAGTTGATCACCTTCCTCAACAGAGAGCCCTGAAAATTATAGCTATTTTGTGCATATCTCAGATGGCCAGCTCTTAATACTAACAAAAAAAAAAACAGAACTATTTTACATTATGAACAGTCATCCACCATATCTCTCGATGGTCCTTGATTTGCCTCATATTTTTGCTGTGTCCCTCATCAAATTTAGTTTTTCTTGTAAATAATGAGGAACACAGTCAATCAGTAATGCCAGACATAAGAGTTTTATATGTTTTTAGTTGTTGTTCGTTTATCTAGAAAATGCATGGTGATGCAAATTTTGTTATTCCACTAACATTTTAAGTGAAACAGAGAAATTTTAAAAATCGTTTCTGATTTTGGGCCTTTGCTCTCCCTTAGCTTAATTATTTTTGGCTTTGCCTTAATCCTTGAGCAACTAAGTTGAGCATCATCCTGCTCATTACCATTATGTTACTGATCATTGCAAGTATCATAAAAAACACTTACCCCACACTACCATCAATGGAAACTTCAGCTTCTCTCTTCACACAGCCCCCACACCAAGAAATATCTCACTTAACATTTCAGTAGTGTGGACTTTCCAAGATGGCTGCATACCAACTGACAGCTTAAATTCACCTCTTCCAGTGTGAAAAAAGAAAGTGAAAGACAAGGGCCTAGAACTCTCTCACTTTTAGTAAATTCAGTTATTGGCTAGTAAGTACACTGCCTGGATGCCAACAAAGAAGAAAGTGAGAGAGCCTGAAAGAAAATCAACTAGAAAAGGTGAAGAGAAAACACTGAGTGGGAAGAATCCCACAGATGTTCAGCAAAAAGCAGTTCAAGATCTTTGGTGCAAAACATGGCTTCCAGTAATCAAGAGGAAAGAATAAGTAAAAAGTGCTCAGAGCTGATTAAAATAAATGAAACACTGTAGTATATCAACTCAAATAACTGGTCTAGAAAAACTGGAAGCACTTTAAACTGATATTTAAATGAACTGATAAAACTACAAAAAGCAGAGGTCAAAATGAAAAAAAAGGAGGCCTGAGTATGACACTGCTCAAGAAGAGATGTTTAAACAAATGGTAAAATTAGAGGACAGAGCACACAGGGAAAATCTGAGATTTTCTGCCATACCAGTGAAACTAGAAGGAACAGACAGTATTAAATTTTATGAAGGCACAAATAAGCAACTGGACTGGTGTATTCCACAGTAAGAACTGTTAATTGAAAGATCACATCTTGTTTCATCTCTCTGACCAAAATCTATCACTGTTTGATCTGTTAATATAGTACACCTTAAAAAATGTACTGATACAGAAAACAAGGGTCAGAATGAGAGCTGCCACTGTAACTGAAACAGCAGCAGATGGTCTGATGTGTTGGAAAAGCAACTTATTAAAGTTCTACTACATACAAATCAGAAACCTTTGACAGTTGAAGAATGAGACTGCATCATCAACCAATGCATTGTAAGAGGAAGAAGGAAATGAACCATATAATTGTCTTTGTTGAAACTATGAGTATATAGTCAGACATTGAAAAAATGTACAACACACGTAAGGCAACATTTTCATTACTTTCTTGGATAAACATCATACATTTTACTTAAATTAAATATGACATTTCTCCCAAAGTGCAGTTCTGTAATCCTCATATTTCCCACCTCCAGCTGAGGATGAAAGTCCACAAGATCCAAAAGGAATACACCACTGTACTTAAAATACTGAGAAGAAATGAATAAAATATAGTTTTTACTTTAAAATTCAAGCAAGAATAATATCTTTCACTATCACTTTTACATCTAAAAATCATCTTTTAGCCATTTCAAATAAGGTTAAATGCAGTGAACCTGTACATTATCAGATTTTCTTACAGAAACCATTTTTTAAATGTCAGTTAACATACATCATTCTTAAAACACATTATACGCTATTTTTTGTTATGACATTTCAAAAATGTTGTATATTTTAAATTCATTATATGTTATTGCTCCAGTTCTTGTTCCATCTTCCTTGACCTCTGAAGTAATCTTTTTGAGCATTCGGGGATCATTCCTTGAAAACGAAAACATTGTATTTAATGTAAAACCGTGGCTAGATGAGGCATATATCTATTTTTTTTTTAGATATCACCACTTCAGATACAATAAAATAAACCATTCATTTTGGTACTACAAAGAAAAATACAAACACATTTATAGCATCTGACCCATGCAGACAGATTAATGTAAGTATCTGTTGTGATAACAATGTGTGTAGAGACTTGTCTTCATACTGCTACAATGACCTCTCCCTTGAAGCTATTCTGTTCTGGTAGACTTACTGGGTGTAACTACATGCAAACAAAGCTTTTGATACATTTGTTCAAACTTAAGCAACTTTTCAACCATGTGTTTGCAACCTTCCTCGTTGCTGTACAACATCAGAGTTTGTGTGTGTGTGTTTGTGTGAGGAGGTATGGGATCAGGAAACTTGTCCCCAAACATCCAGGCCATGAAATGTTGATCAGATTTGAGCAGATAAAGTAGTGAGTGCTTGTTTGGTGAGTGACAGTAGCATATAACTGTTTACTTGCACAAATGTACTATCCTACTAGGAGGATGATCATTGTAACAGTAAATCAAAACATTTTGGTAGAATGTAAAGCAGTGTAGAACTTCAGGGAAGTAGACAACTAAATAATTACCTGCAGCACAGCTGTGCCACAACCTGTTTTATTTTTACAACATATGTGGAAAAGTCCATGTTCTGCCTCAAAAATACTTTGAACAGAAACATTTCCATGGTATGCCAAAAATGTTATTGTAGATCTGATAGTGTGCCCTTACAAGACCTAGATATAAGACATCACTTATTATAACAAAAGGTAATACAATGGGATGATCACTTTGATAAGGCTTGTTTAGTAATATAAGACCTTCTTTTCTTTTCATAAATAGTAGTCTAGTGATTGACCACTGGGTAAAGCCAAATGTAGCTCCACAGTATGGTGTTGCTCCTTATTCAGCTTGAACAGAAACACAGATACAAGCATTTGACCAAGTATCATATTCAGATGGTGTGGACACATCTACATTATATTCTAAGCATATAGAAACCCAGATAGTTGAGAAGTTTTGACATCATGTCTACTCTAAGGTCTGAGGTGAGGTGATATACTAATGCATTCTAAATGCTATAAACCATAGTGCTTACACCTTCTACAGTAATACTCAACCAACGATAGTAGTGCAGCTTCCTTATGGGGAAGGTATTTGAACAGTTTCAAGGAAGCGTCGACACCTGCAGTGCAAAACTGGCATCACGCCCATAAAGTGATGCAAAATGCTATGCCTAGACCTAACACAAAGTCACCTGACTGCAATGAAAATTACAGCCCTTAATCCTATACCACTGAAGTGTAGAAAACTAATTATTGCCTGATGAAAGATGCAAATGAAAAAAAGCATGTGATATTCTGACTGCCTTACACTCTGCCAGTTACAACAGGGTGTCCAGCTTCAGGTTATATGTCCCCTCTCTCTGCTGATCATGGGATGTACTCAACTAGAGTTATATTCTGCCTGTCTGACCTCACAAACTCTTGGACAGTATACAGCTGATGTGACACAATGCTTTTTGTCAGACATGTTCCTTTCATTAGAAGGACCTCTGACTCACTAGTGTGACTGATTATGGTGGGATTTATTAGCAGAAACAGCCATAGCCTATCTTGCTCTAACTCCACAACTCAATATAAAAATTCTGTAGCTATAACTGGGAAAACATGTCAGTTTTCAAGCATGCTGCTTTAACTGTCCAGCACCATGCTCCTGGTGGCCCTCCATCTCTTTATATATTGATACATCATCACGGCCGGCCTTAGGTATAAGCAAACTAGGCAACCGCCTAGGGCACCGTACAGTAAAGGGTGCGGTTTGTGTTCATTTATTTATTTATTTTAATGAATTTACTTTTCTTATTATGCGAACGCATAATAAGAAAAGTACATTAATTAAAATGAATAAATAAACTATAGGGTACCAGAATCATAGGTCGAGGGTGAGGAGCGAGTGCCCTCCCACTTTTATACTTGCAGTGTGACGAGGAGGCTTCCACTACCCTTAAGGAGAAATGTATGCATGTCATACTCACGTTTGCCAATCATCAACACTGATGTAAAGACATTTTATGGTGGCGCGTGGAAATTAAACAAGCACTTTGAGGGGGGGATTAATTCCATGTGTATGCGTGTGGCCATTTTGTTTAAAAAGAAGATAAGTAAGTGTATTCGTGTTTGTGTAGTTTAAACTTGGTTTCTGTATGCAAGAGAAAGTATGTGTGTGTGTGTGTGTGTGTGTGTGTGTGTGTGTGTGTGTGTGTGTGTGTGTGTGTAGAAATTCAGTAGTTTTCTCGTTGTCTTGTCCGGCACATACACATTTAGTCAATCAAACGTCATGTGTACACAACTTGTTCTAAAGTTCCATTTACAAAAAATAGAGATGTGTATAGTACACTTGTACAGCCTTGTGCACAAGTGTTTAAACAGAAACACACATATACACAAGTGCGCACACGCGCACACACACCTATCTGAGATAAAGAGCTGTGATAAAAAGTGCAGGATATTTCCCTATGACACACCATATCAGCATCTTCAGGCTCTGAACTAATTTATACTACAGCAGTAGTCATCATAATAAAATTCATATAATTTAAAACTAGGGTTACCACCTTTCCCTCTTTAAACAGAACAGTCCCAAAATGGGCAGCTTTGTCCTGGAGAAAACATGAAAAAAATGGCAAGCATCTTGAGATTTAGGACAAAATATTTCTTACGTTTCCTTTAACAATTGCATACAATTATTTTGGCTAGACTGCTGACACTGCAGGGCAGGTTTTGGTGGGTGGTGCACTCCTAACTGTGCTGCCCTTCAGATTAGACCTTAAACTAAGAACCTATCTGCCTGAATTGATGGTAGCTCATATGGATATAAAAGATATTACAGAACCTATCAAAAAGAGTAGGATCAAAAAAATCAACTTTCTAAGTTACAAAAGTGCAATATTTAAAATCTATCCCTACTTTTTCTACCATTGCATCTACATCATGTTAGGCTTTGTCCAGATTTCTTGCACTAACAGGTTGAGAGGTATGCATACCTCTCAAATGTCCAGACCTATGCCTCATATTTTTGACCTATTCCTCATAAAATTTGTGTTTTTTCTGGCAAATCAGTGAGGATTTAAATAACTACAATGTCATACATTTGATTTTCAGCCTTTATTTCCTGCAGAAAAACGCATGCTAAGTCAAATGCTGTTATTCTAGCAACTTTTTAAGTCTATAAGAGCAATATTTATAATCTGCCCCTGTTTGGGGGCCTTTGTGCCCCCCTCCATTATTTTAGGCTTTGTTCAGATTTCTTGTGCCAAGAGGTTGAGAGGTATGGAGGCATGGTATGTAATGTCCTAGTTGCCAATTTGTTCCATTTTAAGAGAGGATAGGGGTTCTGCATTCCTTAGTGTGCCGTCCTTTGTTTAAGATGCCTAGTAACTATGAACTTGTCTGTTTCTCAGTCATTCTCTATTGCAATATTACCAGTGTACCATTTTTTTTCTTTAATGCAACGTAGGCAATTAATTCTTCAAGGGCAGCAAGCACTGAATTTGTAGATGGAACAGTGAAATGTAAAGTTCTTTGCCAGTAGCAGCCTCTTCATTACTTACAAATCTCTTTAATATAGAATTATTCAGATGAATTTTACTTCTGCAGAGATTGTGCTTACTGACTGATACTGTTTAAGGAATTTTGAGGGGCCATTTATGGTTAAAATGTTCTGAAATGGGCAGGTTTGTCATTATTGGGTCATATATTTTGTTTCATTACTTACTGGAAAAATTTTCAAAACTACAAATTGAACACACTGTAACAAGTGTAAATGTTTCCAGTGTGCAACTAGCTGTTTTTTGTTTATTAAATGGCGCACCGTGTTGTAAAATCTGAAAGCAGTGTTAGTATTATAATTGCCTTTGGTGGAGAAGGCTGTGGATTCTACTCCCACACCATGTAGATGGAGTGCTGATATGCAGTGCCTATATGATTGTTGATTTATTTGGTGTATTATAAGGGGGGATAGGGGTTCTACACTCCTGAGTAGGTCCTTTTGTATGAGATGCCTAGTGACTGTGAACTTGTTAGTCATTTCTTACTGCAATATTACCAACTTACTAATTTGTAATGTAATATAGACAATTAATTTTTCAAGGGCAGCAGGCACTGAATTTGTAGATAACATTGATGTGTAAAGTTGTTTGCCAGTAGCAGCCTCTTCATTAGTTACAGATTTCTTTAATGTGGAATTTCTGCAGAGATTGCGTGTGGAATAATATTGGTGGATTGTAATGATAGAAGTCTTGAGTGGCCTTTTACTGTTGAAATTTTCTGAAATGGGTAGTTATTGGTTCATACATTTTGTTTCATTGCTTATTAAAAGAATGTTTAAAACTACAAATTTATAACATATTCAAACAAGTGGTGCTGTATTATACAAGGAATATAATTAAATACAATCAGGAAAGTGAATTAAAAAATAAATACATGTACGCATGGCCCTAAAAAAACTGTGTGCAAGGAGTCTGTTTTGAAAACAGCCCAAAGGTAAACTTAATTCTCCACCAACCAGATGCATTTCTATGAATGTGGGTGTTCATGCCGTTTCAATGAATGTGAGTTTTGCTATTTCAATGAAGGTAATTTTCAAGGACAGAGAAGTTTACTGCTCATGCTAAGTTTGGTTTCATTGTGAGACTGTAATGTTTGTTTAGCAAATGGCTATCTGTGTTTGTGCTACTTTATTTCAATATCTGTAATCACTGTAGAAGCAAATATAACAGTATACATGGTAACTGGTGAGATAACCAAATACTGGAACACTGGAATGGCTGAGGAGGGGGCTGCTGCTGGGGGTTGCTCTGGGGTGGTGGTCTATTACCCTACCTAGGACTCTACTTGACCATGATCTGGCTCTGGTATTTCAAGTAGAAAATACATATGCAAAGGTAGCTGCAGTTTAACTACATTACAAGGTATCTTTTTCTTCCTAAGCATTTAAATAATTTAAGGAAATGACTGGAGTGGCTTTCTTGGGGAATGACCCAGTGGGTGTGGCTCAAATAGGGGTGTTTCATGTGTGGTGTGGGTGGGGCTTAAGGGGCACCAGAGCACTGCTTCACCTAGGGTGCCATTTCGGCTAAGGCCAGCTGTTGTATTACCTTAGTTTCCTGAACAATAATGCAAGGCTGCTGCTAGCCCTGTCTCTAACCTTCTGAACTACTTTGGATACCTACTTTCCTATAAATTCCTATGGTAGCTGTTTGCTCTCAGACAAGGAGTGGGTACTAGTTACCACCTTGTATTTCTGAGGCATCTTAACAGTGCAATATAAGTCCGGTTTTTATTCACATTCCTGGTATATATATATGTGTGTACCTATCAAAACTGTACACACACATACATATTACACATATACACTATCCAACAATATCTGTTCTGTGAGGTTGTGAAATTATACACGTGTTTGGGTATTCTTAGTAGAGTATCCAGGGCATAAAACTCACTGTCACATGAACCACTTGTCATCTTCAGCTCCCAGACAATGTAATGTCTTGTTATATTATGCAAAAAAAAAAAAAAGGCATTTTACCAATGATTTAAGCAAAGAAGGCTACTAATATGGTTTGTTTAAGTGACTAAGGGAATCGATCTCAGGACTACAGTACAAAGCTCATTAGCAGTTCATAGCTTTAACACTGAGCAAAATGTGCCATTCATGCCAAAAATTATTTTGGTATTAAGATATCCAAAGTTAATGCACCAGCATGACTGCATCAGTCACAACACTGGCACTGTTCTCACTTGTAATGTGCACTGCAATGTGTCTGAGGTCTGTCTGGAAATGCTGGCCATGATTAGCAGGACTTTTCAATACAAGCCTGGACCACTTAGCTGGATTGGTAAACTGGGATAGTGGTCCCCATTTTCAAAACAGGGGGAAAAAGTGTGTTCCAGTTACAAAGGCATCACTTTCCTCATCCTTCCTGGGAAAGCATTTGCCAGGATGCTGGAAAGGAGACTTTGTTCATCAGTTGAGCTTCTGATGCAAACAGATCAATGTTGTGTCCATTTTGGCCAGGGAACAATAGATTATCACCCTGCAAAGATAATGGAGGGTGCCATGGGAGCTCATCAGTACTGTGTACATTTATTTTGCAAATTTGGAGAAAGTGTCTGACTGGGTATTAAGAATGCCTTGTGGGAAACGGAAAAGCAGGAGGAGGTCCTAGTCTGTGTATGTGAGGTGCAAGTGTGCCTACATTCTCAGTATTATATCAAAAATATTCAAAATGGGTGCAGGACTTTCATGGATGTGTCTTTTCTCCCCTACTATATGCGATTTTCATATACAGGCTATCAAGATACAACCAATGGATATTACCTATTTCAGGGAAGTATTGGTTACAACTTTATTTGCAGATGATACTATCCTCTAGGCCTCAAGTGACTTCCGATCCCCTGTCTGCCCTGGAGTGATTCACTGCAGAGCACAAAGCAAATGAAAAAACAAAATCAGCATATCCAAATCAGAAGTCATGGTTCTGTGCTTCAAGACTGGACTATTCCTTCCATGTGAAGGGAAAAACAAAATCAGCATATCCAAATCAGAAGTCATGGTTCTGTGCTTCAAGACTGGACTATTCCTTCCATGTGAAGGGAAAAACAAAATCAGCATATCCAAATCAGAAGTCATGGTTCTGTGCTTCAAGACTGGACTATTCCTTCCATGTGAAGGGAAAAACAAAATCAGCATATCCAAATCAGAAGTCATGGTTCTGTGCTTCAAGACTGGACTATTCCTTCCATGTGAAGGGAAAAACAAAATCAGCATATCCAAATCAGAAGTCATGGTTCTGTGCTTCAAGACTGGACTATTCCTTCCATGTGAAGGGAAAAACAAAATCAGCATATCCAAATCAGAAGTCATGGTTCTGTGCTTCAAGATTGGACTATTCCTTCCATGTGAAGGGAAAAACAAAATAAGCATAGCCAAATCAGAAGTCATGGCTCTGTGCTTCAAGACTGGACTATTCCTTCCATGTGAAAGGAAAAACAAAATCAGCATATGCAAATCAGACGTCATGGTTCTGTGCTTCAAGACTGGACTATTCCTTCCATGTGAAGGGGAAGCAACAACTTCAGATAAAGGACTTTAAGCATCTCAAGAATTTGCTCATGAGTGAAGGTAGATGGGATCATGGGACTGACCAGTAAACTGCAGCAACATACTAGGCTGTTGTTGGGAAATAAGCTATGTCATAAGACAAAGCTCTCACAACCTTATATAACTTCCTTCCTCAGATTTCACTCTCATTTCAAAGTACAACTCCTAAAAAAGCCTAATATAAATGCTTTTTCTCAAGTAATATTAATTCTTCCACCCAAGAGCTCCATATCCCCCCCCTTCATATAGTTTACCACTGTAGATAACTTCACGAATGAGCTATATGTGTGAATGCAGACAACTTTTTTTTTCTGTTCGACTGATAAAACATTGCAAACATTAGCTCATTATTATATTGATAAGTTTACCTAAATGTTTAACTTTTTTTTCTTGTGAATAGTATTTTTAGACATTATTACACTAATTCAAAACAAATGTGGAATTATTGTACTTCTGTAATTGTGCAATGGTTCTTTTGTTAGTGTTATCCCTCAAGCTGCTCCTGAAATTGGTCCATCCAGATCAGTGTTATACCCTGCTTAACAAATACAAATGAACAAATAAATAAATAAATACATACATTTTCTTACTAAAGTTCCATTCTCAACTTATCATCAGCAGCTTTGGGCAGTGAACCAAAGGATGAGATCACAGAATCAGGCAGCCCAAACAGGGTTCATTTGCATGGTGGCTGGACTTCTTCTCAATGACAGAGTGAGAAGCTCAGGAAATCCAGCAGGTCTCTGGGGGTACAGCCACCACTCCTTTGTGAGAAGTCTGCTAAGATGGTTTTGCCACCTTATTGAGGATGACACAGGTATCACCCACAACAGATATACCACACACAGCACACTGGGAAGGGGCCCCAGGACAGATTCAGAATGTGGAGGGATTATATCTTGCAACTTGCCTGAAAATGCCTGGGGATCTGGACACAGGAAAGCCGGGTCTGTCCTGCTCATCTTGCTACAACTACCTTCTCACCAGGATAATGTTACTTAGATGATGACAACAAAGAATGAACAGGCAGTAAAACAATGTTTTAAGGTGTTGTAAATGGGGAACAACACTTCAAAATGGAAACAGAAAACTCTATCATTTCTTCATTTAAAACTTGAGCTCTAGATTCATCTATGCACAAAAATGAATAATGGCACTGGTTTGTGGTGTGACTATCACTCTTTGCTCTGCAACTACATGTGAAATTGCACATTCATACCAAATCAGTACTTATATCCTACAAGTGAGCTGTTGCCTGGCATAATGTAAGGTGTTACGATGTGGTATTAGGGTTCTCAACAGGAGTTGCACAGACGTAAAAAGTTGTGTCTTACCATAACATTCCATCTGAGTTGCCCATCTTCATCTGTCAGCACCTGTGGGTTCAGATCTGATCCTTCAAAACCAACTTGGCCGTTTCTATAGCTTGTGGGCTCCAAAAACTCTTGAGCACATCCCTTACCCATAACGCACAGGGTAAATTATCTCAGATCAAGTTTTCTGATTACAGAATGAAAGACATAAAAAGGTAAAGAAAGAGATTATATTTGGATCATGCTAGTATTCCAAAAGGAACGCACGTGGGAAAGTCTGTTCTTCCAGGAAATCTGGTAGGGGGAAGGAGGGAGGGATTAGGTGATGACAGATGGACAGACAACTCAGATGGAAAGTTATGGTAAGACATAACTTCTTTATCTGAAGTTCTCAATCTTCATTCTGTCGTCACCTGCGGGACAGAGTTCCCAGCTACTTAGAACCCAGGGTGGACTCAAGGAAGGATATTCCTGAGCACCATTGAACCAAATGATTCTCTTCCTCTACAGACCAGATCTAACTTGTAATGAGTAACAAAGACATGGGGAGATGCCCAAGCTGCAGCTGCACAGATGTCGTCATTGGACGTTACTGACTGAAAGACTGCAGAAGTAGCTACTGCTCTAGTTGAATGTGCTTTTGGCAGTAAAAGTAAGAAGATACCTCTACTCTTATAAACAAAGGAAAAACCATCCGAAATCCAATTAGCTAGCGTTACTTTGTTTACAGGTTGTCCCAATTTGATATGTGAAAAAGAAAAAAACAGCTGGTCAGATTTCCTGATGTCCTTGGTCCTTTCAAGGTAGAATCTTAGTTGTCTGTGAACATCTAATAGATGTAATGTGTACTGTCCTTTGTTAGAATAATCTGGGAAGAACAAAGGAAGATTAATGCATCGATTAAGATTGTTTTCTGATACAACTTTAGGTAAAAAGGATTGGTTGGCCTTGAGAGAAACTCTATCCTTGTGAAAAATCAAATACGGTGATCTAGAGAAAACTGTATAAATTTCTGAAATTCTTCTAGCTGAGGTAATGATCTAACTTGATCAGACCACATCTAGAGGCCGGCTTAAAAGGGGTGTGTGTCAAGGCCTGCAACATTAAAGTAAGGTCCCAAGGAGGAGTAGGGTCCTTGTAAGGGGGCTTTAAGAGAAGAGCATCTCTTAAAAAGGCTTTGCACAGCCTATGCAAGGCCACAGAAGATCCATGGAAACCATTGTAAAAAGTGGAGATGGCTGCCAGTTGAACTTTAATTGTAGAAGTGGAAGCACCATCATTGAAAATAGAGGCTAGAAAGTGAAGAATTTCTTGGATTGGTGCTGAAAAGGGGTCAAAGTCTTTTCAGGAGGCCCAGTGAACAAATCTCTTCCATTTACTTGCATAACATTTGTGAGTAGATGGTTTATCAGATGCCAAAATTAACTGTTTAATTGAGAAAGAGAGCATATCATGCCTGGTGACTAATGGAATTGGAGAATCCAAACTGTCAGCTTGAGACTTGTAATATCTGGGTGATTGATGGCCGTTGGTTGTGGCAGGAGATCAGAGTTGGATCCAGAATCCATGGTGCTTGTACCAGATGAGGCCATAGGAAGGGGAACCAAATTTGCAGAGGCCAAAAGGGGGCAATGAGGATGACTTTGCTCTTCAACTTGGCTTTCTGTAGAAATATGGGAATTAGTGGGGTCAGAGGAAAGGCATAAAGGAGACCAGGGGGGCAACTGTGGAGAAGAGAGTCCCTTGGTAATTCCCCCTCTGGATCATGACGGCAAAGTAGCTGCTGCATTTGTTGTTCAGAGGAGGGGCACAAAGGTCACAGCTAGGTTGGCCCCATAATCAGAAAATCCTGACACTTTCGGATTGAGGGACCCCTCATGAGGTAGAAGGATGCACCTGCTCAATCTGTCTGCTGTCACACTGGACTTCCTCAGAATATGTGTTGCGACCAGAAAGTGGTTGGATGAGATCATTCACTGCCAAACTCTGAGAGCTTCTGGGCATAAGTGATAAGATTTGGTTCCCCCTGTTTTTTGATGTACCAGACCACTGACATGTCTGTCTGAACTGCAGTTGGCCCAAGGGGTAGAGAAATCTTGGAATGCTCTCAACACCAGTAGCACAGTTCTCATCTCTTGAACATTTATGTGCAGGTTGGCTCTGATGGGGACCAAGTGCCTTGGGACTGTCTTTCCCTGGCAATGCCTCCCTAAGCTGGGAAGCATCCTTGGTCTCTGTGGACTTTGGTTGAGGGGGAATGAACAGGCATCCTTGCTGAACTTGGCTTGAATTAATTCGTCACAGAAGGTCCCTTTTGCATGAGCTGGTGATCAAAACTGGCATTGTTAAGAGGTGATGAAGGACTGACCATTGTATCGCAAGTAACCATTGCAATATTCTCATGTGAAACCTAGCTAGGGGAACAAGAGTTATGACTGCTGCCATTGATCCTAATACTTGAAGTACTAGACATGCAGGGACTCTATTTCTTTGTGACAGAGCCTGAACTTGAGTATGGATATTTTCCAACTAAAACAGAGTTAGTGAGGTAGTTCTCATGTTTAACAGTGCTCCTATAAACATAGGATTTTGTGTGGGTTCCACAGAGGATTTATCAAAGACGATCATGATGCCTAGAAGGTTGCATAACTGCAGAACCTTTTGTTTTGCTGTCAGAAGTACTTGCCTGGTAGTACTGAAAATGAGCCAGTTGTCTAAGTAGAGAAATACCCAAAATCCTTGCAGTCTTAAGTAAGCTGCTACTACTGCCATGCATTTGGTTAACACCCTGAGGGCTGTGGTGAGACCAAGGGGCAAAACTCTTAAATGGTAATGACTAGCTCTCAGCCAGAAGTGAAGGAATCTTCTGGACCATCTGTCCATCTTTTATGTAGTAGTATGCATCCTGATGATCTACAGAGCACATCCAGTCATCCTTTCCTAAAAATGGAAAAATAGACTGAACCGTGACCATCCAGAATTTGGTTTTTCGAACAGATTTGTTCAGTTCACCAACATCCAAAATTGATGTCCAGTTCCCTGTATTTTTTGGCACTAAAAAGAATCTTGAGTCAAATCCAAATCCAAATCCTATTTGGTCTGGTGGGACTTCTTGGATGACTCTTTTCTAGCACCTTTTGTATTTGAATAGCTGCCTGTTCCCTCTGACTGGGTAGAACATCAGGGAATCTCTTAAACAGGGAGTATGAAGGGAAAAGGGAATTGTACAGCCTCTGGAAATGATTCTCTGCACCCAAGTATCAGAGGTGATTTCTTGCCAGGCTTTTAGATGCAGGGATAAGTGACCACTGACTGCCTCCAGAGGTGGACAATCAGGTCACCATTCAGGAGTGCTGGAAGGGTTTCCTGAAGAAAGAATCCCAGGAACCCTGATGTTGTGGGCCACCTCCGCCACAATGGTGGTGTCTTTCATTATTGTTCCTCCATTTGCCTCTGGAGGAACTTTCACCAGACATAGCCTGGAAAGTCCCTTGAGACTTCCTGAACCACATTTTGTCCATTCCTTATTGGTTCTAGAAAAGGGCCTCTGAAGAGTGGAAAAATGTACTCATATGGCAGAAAGGGTTTTCCCATCCTTCTCACACCTGGTTAAAGTGTCTCTAACAGTTGGGCCAAAAAGGGAACTGCTGTCAAAGGGTGTATTGACAAAGATGTGAAGGTCTCCACAAAATCATACAAATGCATCCAGGCATGCCTCCTTATGCCTGAACCCACTGCTCTTGTCATTCCTTCGGCAACATGAGAAATAAGCCTTATGAATGAATTGGAAATGGATGTCAGGGTAGCTAACCGAGATGTGACTGAATCCTGCACCTCTTCAGAAACTGCTCCTAGATCAGATCTCTCAGCAATCTTGTAAATTGTGCCAGATAGTTCAAAGACCATAGGGCAAAGGGCGATGAAGCATAAACTCACTTCCAAAATCTTTCCATCTCCTGTGACTCCTTGTTTTGGGGATGGTCAGAGGAACTTTCTTCCGCTAGTTCCTTCTTATTGGCTGCCACTACTACCATGGCATCTACAAGAATTCCCTTACTCCAAAAAGGCTTGTCTTCTGGGCCTGTAATGATTTTATCTGGTCTCTTGAGGACTGGCTCAGTAGCATCAGGAGCCTTCCACACCCATCGAAAGAGCAATTCGATGAGCTCATCAGCGGGTGGAGAAACCCAGGAAGTAGACAGGTGGATACCGAAAGCCTGCAGGTACACAGATTCCTCAAGTCAAAGGGTTGAGGGACTTCCAACCACCTCTCTAAGTATTTCCAAGATGTCTCCAAATGAGACATCGTCAGGTAGTGATCTGGGGGACCCTTTGTCTTCATCTAAATTTGTGTCTTCTGTGATGGACTCTTCTGGAGAGTCCAGGTGCTTCCTCTTGCATACTTTATTTTGAAGGACCTCCTCAGGGGGAACATCTGTGGAGGTTTTAGAAGAAAAAGGGGTACCCCACTGGGTAGCCTGAGGTTGCAGTACCCGCTGTCACTGTAAAGGAGTTGGTTGATGCTCCAGAAATGAAGCAGCCAGAGACAGAGGCTCCAAGGAGGAAGGAACCAACCTAGTACTGGAAGTACTAAGGCCTCTAAGGTTGACCCACCAGAAGAGAAAGGGTGCTCCACCGCCTAAAAGGAAAGCATTGGCTCCAAAACCCCCTATGTCCCAATGAAGTCCCCATCGAGACCAAAGTCAGACCCAAGACCATCTTTGCTGGCTCACTGATGTGCCAAGACCACTCTGAAAACCTGGGAGCACACTCAAATGACTTGGAACAGACCGCCAGGCTATGGCCCCAAGAGGACTCCAGTTTCAACACAACCAGAGTGCTCAGGACAATTGTCTGTTCCGATGAAAAAGAAACATTAGGAACTGACATGGTCAGTTCCATGAAGCTTGGAACTGAAGACTCTAAGGTACCTGTGGAGGTTAGCGAAGGAGGGCTAGCAGGGGAAGTGGAGGGTGTTGGTGCCTGACCCAAAGGGGTAGGCACCGACAGGCTGCCTGACATGCCTTGGGTCCAAAAAAATCTTCATCACCAACCTCTCCACGTCAACTTCAGTGAGACTCCTGGAAGAGTGGACTGAGACCACCAAGGAGGACTTTGGTCTCTCTCAAATGGGGGGGCAGTGGTCTGTCTGCAAAAGGATGGGAATATTGTGTCCTTGACAGGGAAGTGATTGGCATAGCAGGTTGTTCTACAGCTGATGAAGGAGTCGGAACCAAGACAGTGACACACAGTCCCACAGAATACTTTGGGGTTGAAGCTTTGGAGGCTGGCGCCAATGTCCTTTTCTTTTTAAAGTGTGGTACCGAAGAAACACTAGGAACTGAGGAAGGTTGCTTCTTCAGCTCTGAGGCAGAAGAAGATGATGATGATGTACATCCAGATTTATGTTTTAATATGTCCTGGGAACCAGATATGGCCTCCCCAAAAGAGGAAGGAAGGAGACCTTTAAGTATGCGTTTATTCCATCTATCTACCAATACTCAGTGACTAAAAGTGCAAATGAAGAGGACTGAGACAATAAATACAGAGAGAATGTTGGACAGAAAAATGGAATTGTATGACCGCACTTTGTGGATTTTTTGAAGCCGGTCTTACTTTTCTCTTTATCAGCCATTGGAATGGGAGAGAAAGATTTAAACTTTTTGGGGGGGTAAATACCAACAATGGTAACTGACGACTTACCGAGCGGAAAGAGGGAAGGGTAAAGGATACCAGCGATGGTATTAGAGGGTTACCTTACGGTATTTAGGGAGAAGAGGGAGAGTAAATATATCAAGTAAAAATACTGCCTCAAAAAACAATGGCTAAAAGTTCAGAAGATGCGATAGAGATAGGGAAAAGGTTTTTTTGAAAGGACAGAAAGATATTTAAAGTAACCTATCACACTTAACTGTAGGCTTGAGAATGATATGGAGAAATCACATCTGAAGTTGAAAGTGGCAAACGAGATCTGAGGTAATCTATCTTATGCATTATGGGTAAGGGATGTGCTCGAGAGCTTTTGGAGTCCACGAGCTATAGAAAAGTCCGAGTCAGTTCTGAAAGATCAGAACTGAACCCACAGGTGATGACAGGATAAAGATTGACAACTTCAGATAAGTAGTTTGCCTTTAAAGAATCTATACACTTAATATAAGGAACAGTACTTTCAGTGGATTTGAATGTTCAGGAAACAAATGGGCAGATACATTTCTTTAAGGAAAACTCAAGGCACAAGATTAGGAAAGATGTCATAATCTTTGAATATACTTAGTAAATGCCCTGTCAATGGGGTTTGAAGTTGGGACCTTCTGCAGAAATCACAGCAATTAATAATTATGCTTTTCAAAGCTGACAGAAAAGTTTTTAAAAGCAATAAGCTCAAATGTAAGACACATATTTATGTATTTATTGCATTTGTTTACTGGGAAGGTCCACTGGGTACTGAAGGACTGAAACCACCACAAAAACAAATCTGACCTAGGTTTCGTCTTTATTTAGACTTCTTCAGAACAAAATGTTAAAAAGTGGTTACCCACCAGCATTTATAAAGATAAGATGACATCATTGATCAATTAGTCAATTAGTCAATTAAAAACTTAAAAGGCAAAAAACATTTCACCATGCTTAAAGCAACCTGAGCACACACCCACACACACACACAAACAAATCACTTATAATATGGTGAACATACTGCATTAGTGATAGTAAAAAATTCATAAATACGGTGTCACAAAATCAAATAACAAAATGTTATAATGAAAATGAACACCTAGCATCACACCATGTAATATGTAATGTTAAAAAAATACAATTATACATGACAAGTGAAATTATCAACTAGTCACCCAAGAATGTGTTTCAGTTTTAAAATTGGGGCTATACTAATATGATCATTAATACCAGGAAAGACAGTTGCATTCAACCTAAGTTGCCACCTTACTTCACTAATATCTAAATGCAAATCTAAAATCCTACCCTGTACATCCTTAATTATATTTAGCAATATACAAAACTTGAAATGATGTCCATCATGCATTTCAATGTGCCTGTAAAGGCCATTAGTGCTTTTCCTTAGCCTTATATCTGAGAGGTGCTCATTAATCCTCTCTTTAAAGGCTCTACTAGTTTTTCTGACATAAAACGCCGGACACTGTACACACTGTGCCATGTACACCACATTTTTTGTATGACAGTCAAAATGCCCATGTAATCTAATAGGCACACCTACCACTTGTAAATTGGAACCTGTTAATAAGATGTGATGACACACACTACATCTCCCACATTTAAAATTCCCGACGGGCCTACCAGTTACAATGGAAACATTATCACCCTTCTCTAATAGCTGTTTCAAGGACCTAGCCTTCCTAAAAACACATTTGGGATAAGTAACAAGCTTGTCCCATACCAAACAATCTAACCTGAGAAACCTCCAATTGTTGTATATAATGTCCCTAACATTGGGAGCATCATAAGAATAGGTGGTGATAAAATAAAGGTTGTGTTCGGAAAAATGACTACTGGTGTTATCGGTCACAGGTAGAGTATGGCCATCATTATCCACATTAACAATTTGATTAATTGTGTCCTGGTCCACTCTTGTAAGTTCTGTACTTGTTCTACCTCTAATTAATGGCCAATACACCCCTTCGTCCCTCTTCCGTTTAACTTCCTCCAATACAGCTAGACACATACCTTCAGGATATCCTCTCCTAAGGAACATGCTCATTATAAACTTCACTTCCTTCAAAAAATCTAAGTTATCACTAACCATCCTGGCAGCCCTGACCATCTGACCATTAATAATTGCTCTTTTCTGGTGGTCAGGGTGCCAACTAGAATAACAGAGGTAAGAATTTGAGAAAGTGGATTTTCTATAGATGTTAGTGGACAAAGAATAATTTAAAGGGTCTATTTTTAACTTTACATCTAAATAAGAAATCTCCTGTTTACTTATAGAGTGAGTGAACTTCAAAAAATGCACTGTACTATTAATGTATTCCATGAAGGCATTCAAATCATCTTCACTACCTTCTCATACTATAAACAAATCATCTAAATATCGGGTGTAGTGTCTAATTTTAGATCTAAAGCCACTGTGTAAAACATATTCCTGTTCCCAGTAGGACATAACATAATTCACATAGATGGGGGCACAAGCTGCCCCCATAGCTACACCCGTGATTTGCTTAAAGTAATAACCTTCAAAGAAAATATAATTATTGGACAATACCATTTCCATCAAAGTGATGAATACATTTATACGGTCCTGATCGTACAACCCAGTCTTAAAAAGCTGTTGTTCCAACTTTGACTAATTGACTAATTGATCAATGATGTCATCTTATCTTGTATAAATGCTGGTGGGTAACCACTTTTTAACATTTTGTTCTGAAGAAGTCTAAATAAAGACGAAACCTAGGTCAAATTCGTTTTTGTGGTGGTTTCAGTCCTCCAGTACCCATTGTCGGTTCCATTTTCTTTCGTTTGGTTTTTGGTTTGTGTTTGGTTAAGGTCCACTGGGTCTAAGTGAACCCATTTCAGTGGAGACCCAGGGAGAAAAGCTCCACATAAAATTAAACATGTTGCAGATTACAATAAAACATAGAAATATAGTTACAGTTACATAGTTAGCTAGAAGGCAATACATAAAAAACACAGGCATATAGTTATAGTTACATAGATAGCTAGAAGGCTATGCAGTAACAATCTTAGGTATTGATTTAACTGTGATATTTAGAACATATTAGAGTACATACATATTGACCAGTTGAGTGGAAAGAGGAGGAGTGGAGTAGGAGTGGCACAATAGGGGAAGACAGTAGTAGGTGTGATTAGAGAGGGTTATTTTTGGCATAGGCATAACCAGCAGGAGGAGAGGTATTGTCTAAGAGATTTCTTAAAGATTGCAGGGTACATGACGGAAGTTATTGTGCATGTGAGGGTATTCCAAAGTCAGGAAACAGTGAAAGAATAGAGCATTTGACCAGCCGGGACTTGGGGTTTGTCTACCTTAAGCAGAGTTTTATTTTCTGATCTAAGAGGTCTATTTGGTCGGTACAATGATAGTAAGGAGGAGAGAGAGGGACATGCTGTGGGTTTATATATCATTTTATGTGCAGTAGTTAAGTGTAGGGAGTTGAGATATAGTGGTAGCTCTAGCCAGTTTAGTTGTTGTAGTGAGGAACAGTGGTGTGATGAGGATCTAGCATTTGCTGCGAATCTGGCAACTTTATTGTAACATGAGTCAAGCTTTGTTTTAAGAGATGAGTGGATATTTGTGAGGATAGGGGCACCATATAGAAGGGATGGAAGTAGAAAGGATGAGGCTAGAGTCTTTTTAGCAGTGTTATTGAGGTAATAGCTATGCCTATAAAGGGTGCCCAGTTTCTGATGTTTTTTTTTTTTTGATGTTATTGAGTATGTGGAGATCAAATGTTAGGGTTTCATCAATAAAGACTCCTAACAGTTTAGAACTAGAGACTACTTCAATGGTGGTATTATTTTGGGAGTGGATAGAGAATTCAGTCCTATTTAGGGAGGGTTTTATTTTACTAGTGAATAGGATCAGTTTAGTCTTGTATGGGTTGAGAGCAAGGTGATTGCTTGACATCCATTTTTCAGTGGACATGAAGCCATTTTGGGTTAGTAGTTATAACTCAGAAGGGGTTTCAGCAGTGCAGGTGATTGGTGAATCATCTGCATATTGGATCATGGTGCCATATTGAATAGAAAGGGGCCCAATATGGAGCTTTGGGGGACACCTGTGGAGATGCTGAGGAAGGTTGAACAGGATTGTTGGCATTTAGTTGACTGATATCTGCCACAGAGGTAGTTTGAGAACCAATTTAGGGTTGGGGGTGAGACACCTAGATTTTTCTGTTTAGAGAGTAAAAGGGAGTGTGAAAAAGTATTGAAAGCTTTTGAAAGGTCAAGGAAGAGTGCAGAGACAATCAGACCAGAATTGCATGCTCCGTTTACTGCATCCATAAAGGAGGAGAGCTGTGTTTGTGCTGTGGCCTGGTCTAAAGCCACGTTGGGTTGGGGTGAATTGTTGGCGACTAATTAAATGGTTGAAAAGTTGGGTATGGACGCATTTTTCTAATATTTTTGAAATTGGAGAGAGGATAACGATGGGCCGAAAGTTGGAGATATCTGAATTGTTGCCGCCTTTGTGCAGAGGAAGAATGCATGCTTTCTTCCAGATATTTGGTATGTGGGATTCTTGGATTGATCTGTTAATAAGTATACTAATGGGGTAACTGATGGAGCTTGCAGATATTTTTAGGAATTCAGTAGGTAAGTTGTCAGGAGCACAGGTGCAAGGTTTGAGTTTTAGAAGTTTCTTTATGGTGCATGTGGGTATGGGAGAGAGAAAAATTTGGTAGAGAGGAAGGTTTAGAATGAGTAGATTGTTGGCCTGATGAGTTAGGGTTAGAAGGAGGGAAATTGCTGGTCAGCTTGGCAATGGTGTTGATGAAATATGAGCTGAAGAGAGAGGCTATATCAGAGGGGGGTTTATCAAGGTATGGGCAAGGATTGGTGTTAGAGCTTGGGTGTATAAGGGAATTTATTGCTCCCCAAAATTTTTGTGGGTTTAGCCTATGCTGGTTCTGTAGTTTATGGAAATATTCTTTTTTGTTTTTGGTTACCTGCTGTTTGGCCTGATTACATAGTTATTTGTATAGTGCAAGGTCAGCTGGGTTTTTATATTTTTGCCATGATTTCCAAGCTTTGCCTCTACTGGACATGATTTGCTTTGTGGATTTGCTGAGCTAAGTGGCATGATTAGTCTGGACTCTTTTTTAGTCAGGCTGGTGCTACCCTAAGATTTTATCACTGATAAAAAAAACTCACAGACAAACTTGGAATTAAGCTGTATACCACCCATAAGAAAAGTGTTGTCTTCATTTATACATGAGACAGTGATGCTGGTCAGTGTTTTGTGGGTGGTCATAATGACTAAAAGATACACCTTAGCAAAGGAACAGTGTAACCCAGCAGAAAATATTTTGAACAGGGATATTTCACAAACTAGCACAATAAAACTTAACTTCAAAACTCATTTCCCTGACTTATCACAGGGGCCATTACATGGGAACTCTGCCTTCTACATCCTCCATAACTTAAATAATTATGTATATGATCAAGCAGACCCTAGAAGAAAATAATTACCCCTGGTGAGCAAAACTAGTTTCCTGTTCCAAAGCACTTCACCATCTGGGTGCCACACACACTGCATTTTTGTCAAAACCAGATTCAGTATACCAAAATACTTGTACTGGAGTACATACTGGTATTGTGCAGTGCACCAAGGCTACTTTAGGGTAAGGTAGCCTCAGCAAAGTGCTTGCTGACAAGTATTAGCTGGTCACAATTTATAGCCAAAGGAGACCATTGAGATTGTCAGACACATCAGCTAGTACTGAGGGAGAATATGAGTAAAGTTTTCTCCACATATCCCTGGTGAAAATTTGTAATGACTCATCCAATCATCCACAGTGGTTTTAAATGTTGCTAAGGAAGTACTCTGCTTGATAGGCAAGGACAGCCTGTTTCAGAAACTTGGTTTACGTTGGGTTAGGTATTTGTCACACAACTTGATGTGCTAGTATACATTCAGATTCTAGAATAGGTGTTTGCTTTACCACTTGTTCTGTTTAGGTAAAGGTAGGTGTTCAAAGCCTGGTGTGTCACCCATAGCAGAGAATGTTAAGCATTGATCAACCCTCAGGAGTCAGAATGATACGGATTTGATGGACAGAGCTTTTAGTGCATCAGAACACATCAGAGTAGCCAAGCATGCTGAAAGCTGAGATCTGTTTGGTGAGGAAATGTTGAGGATTCTCAAGTTGGCTTAAGTGCTTTGTAAGACACATGCTGAAGGGTCCATTACATATAATGATGGTCATAATAAGGTATGAATAAAGTGGAACTACAGCTTGTTCGGATCTTGAAGAGATACCATGAAGGCTAAGTTGTGTGTGGTAGGATTTTCTAACCACCACAGACATGTGGTCAGAGGATAGTCTGTTGATAAACTTGAAACAGTCACCAGGGACCTGGGTACATAAGTTAAGCAGAGTGTTATCTATATGAAAAGCACTACTGATGACAGCTTTGCCGAAGGAAACAATGCTGCATTTCTTGTTGCTGATTGGTAATCCCATGATTAATAGACCAAGTACTTGTTTAGTCCAGCTCTTACTGGTGAATTTGACTATTTGATAACCACTCCCAATTTGCAATCACCATCAAATTTGGTTAGATATAGTCCCTTGATATCATTGTTTGTGTCACAAAAATATATACTACACAGGAGTGGACCTAGGACAGAGTCCTGTGGGATATCACTGGTGACATGTTTTTCTGTCTAGCACAAATACCTTGACTTTAACAGTGTGGGTTTTCTCAGAGACCCAATCAGTTATCCAATAAACTATATTTGGGTTAATGTTGACTAGGGAGAGTCTGTTAATAATCCCAGCATGGGAGATAGCATCAACAGCATTTTCAAGGTCTAAATAAGAAGTATGGACAGTATTCCCCTTATCCATGCCTAAGTAACTCTTTCAATGAGCTGAACAACGGTGAGCAGGCATGATTTGATTTTTACAAAAATGAACTCTTGTGTATCCAGGAATACAAAAGTCACCTATATAATTTCTTAGTTCAGTTATAATATGTTTCATAGTCTTGAAAATAATACCAGTAAGACTAATGGGCCTGTTAATTCCTATAGTCAGTAGAGGGACCATCTTTACACAAGGGTACCGTGACTGCCATTCTCCATATCACAGGGACATTTTAGTGGACAGATTCAGGATGAATGGTAGACTGAGGGGAATTGCTAGGTGGGACTTTATGTTTCTCAGCAGACATCCAGTGATATTGACAGGACCCATGGAAGTAGTGTTTTTAATTTTGGAAAGTATCAAAAGGACTTGCTCTGAACTGATCTGGGGGGGGGGGATTGGAAAGGGCAGAGGAAAGGGTGGGTGTAGTGAAGTTGGAATAGACTTTGTCTACAGGAATACTTGGAAGAGAATTTGTCGGCAGGAATATTGGCAATGTGCTTGGGGGTGAGACATGGAGGCACAACTGGAGATAAATTCAGTATAAAACTGATGGTTATTCCTAAGCTTGCTAATATGCTGAAGAAAGATTTATGGTTGTCTTTTGAACTAGGTGCAATCTTAAGCTCATAGTTGCCTTTCTATTTCCTAATAGCAAGTTTGAATGATTTGGTTATCAATTTAAACCCCTTTTGTAATGATGAAGTAGAGATCTTTTAGTGATGGCCAGGAGTTATTTCTTTTTTATTTTAGAAATTGTTGATATGGTATACAACTTAACCCCTTTTGTAATGATGAAGTAGAGATCTTTTAGTGATGGCCAGGAGTTATTTCTTTTTTATTTTAGAAATTGTTGAAATGGTATACAACTTAAGGAATAAAAAAACAACGCTGGAAAAGTAGAAGGGTGTGATGGACAAAGCCTGTGGGCATTCATTCATTGATTAATTCTTGCATGCCTGCATACACACATAGATAAACTGCTTCAGATAAGTCAGTATGCACTGTCAAATTTTTCAAAAGGAATCACACGCATGTTTCTCAAAAAGGAGCAGTAAAAAAAAACTCATTAATCTGTGATTTTCTGAACTAGAACAATGAAAGTACAGGTGGGAATGCTCAACATAAAGAAAAGGATAACATATCTTGGCAAAATCTCCTGGTGTTTGATCTATACAGCAAAATGTAAAAGAAAAGTTTGAGGTTAAAAAAAAAATAGAATTCATCAACCCCATATAAAGAAAATGCATTTTACCAAATCTAATAAATATTCCCATTTTTTGGGCGTACTGTGCATAAGTCATTACAGTCTTCAGTTTTGAGCCCTACTGAATATAAGCTTGCAGTACATGCTCTTCTGGGATGTATTCCATAATGTATTCATTTTTAACTACCTCCTTGATGAAATAATGCATTAAATTACGGTTGCCAGGGAGGAGTGCATTGCATAGGACAGGGTGCATTTTGATACTTAAGCTGAACTGACTCACAGGTATCTTGACCTAATGACTGAAAGCAAGCCAGAGTGAAGTCCAAGATGGAGAATGAGAAAAACTGCAGATTTCTCTGAGACAGTAACATTATTATCTGATTAAAATGTAAGCACCAGTCTCACAGAATCCTTACAATCTATTGTTTCTCCTGCCAACCTTGTTGACATGGGTCTCTTGAGGCAGTATAGCAATTGCCACATGTACACAGACAACCCACTACTAATAACAAAAACTAATACAGAGTGCCAGAGATGTATTTACACCAAGAATCTAGAATCCATGGTCTGTCTCACTCAAAACAGTAACATGGAGAAGGATGTCAACTCACCCACCACTACATAAGCATAGTACGCATCAAACATGTAAATCCACATACGCAGAGTTTCTCTCGAAAAACTTACAGAAACACCATAGACCTCCAAAACACAAGACTGCTATAGTTAACACTGTCCCCACAGCACCCATGACACATAGCAGCACCAGTGTCTCACCCATCAAGCCCGTAAGGCGTTACACTCAAAAAACAAGTTTTCTTGTCATTTGAGCTCAATAGTGAGACACACGGATGTCCCACTCACCAGGCTGGACAAAGAGAAAGTCACGGTCAGTTGCCTATCCGGCACCAGGACACATCAAATCACCCATGCACTCAGGTCTCTCAGCAACATGTACCATTCTGACTCTGTCATAGTTCATGTTGGTGTGAATGACTGAGGCGTACCTCACTAGACTATATAAAGACAGACATGGTTGAGCTCTCTGAACTATATGAAGACAGACATGGTTGAGCTCTCTGAGTATGTGTCCCAGACAGGTAAGTCCCTAACCTTGAGCAATATATTACCCTCACCTAGAATGATGCCACAGTATAAACAAAAGAATGATTGATTTCGATAATTGGCTCAGTTTTTGTTGTCATTCAATGGGGATCCAGTTCCTGTTGGCCTGGGAAGCCATGGTCGACAAACCTCGCTGCTTTGCCCAAGACAGTTTGCACTTGGCACCTCTAGGCTTTCGATTGCTGGTAAAGGCTCTTGCCTCCCCCCGTTGTGCCTTTTTTAGGAAAGGTGTTGAAAACAACATTACCAATGTCAAATTAACCAATCAGAACAACATAAGGGTCATGCTGTTAAATGCTAGGAGCTTAAACCAAGACCTGCACTCCCTGGAGGCACTTCTATCACTAGAAGATGTACATGTCTGTGCAGTAACAGAAATGTGGTTCAAGGCTACAATGTGTTCCACACCTTTAAACTGCAAAATTAGCATGAAAACCAAAGGAGGCAGTGTTTCAATCTATATTAGAGATAAATTCACCTCCCATCTAGTTAGACTGGACAACTCCATGGAGTTACCCACCATAAACTGAACCTGGAGTAAGACCCCCATTCAAGTCATAGCCAGTTATAGATCCTCTCCATGGGTCATGACACCCATGAAGCCTACTTGGCCACACTGGAGACAATCCAAATTTTACCAAACACACTGGTTATGCAGGATTTCAATTATCCCACCATCAGCTGGGAAACCTATGCTAGCCCTAACTTGCTAGTGCAAAAGTTCCTTGACTTTATTAATTCAAATGACCTGGAACAAATTGTCTGTACCCCAACAAGAGGAACAAACATTCTAGATCTGGTCCTCACCAACACGTCAAACAGATGCACGGCTGTAACTGTCGGACCCTCATTAGTTAAAACTGACCACACATCAGTCACCTTCGAGCTGGCACTAACACCAGAACTCACAAAGGGTGAAATCAGACTAAAATACTAAACCAAGGCAAACTATACCCTCCTAGGTGGAAGTATAAATGTATTCAAAGCTCTACCCAAAGCTGGAAGTGGTAACTACACCAAAGCTTACACTAAAGCCCTGCACAATCACCTGCATAAATGTATAAACTTGGGTGTACCAGAAAGAATCAAAGCCAGAGCACCAAGTAAAAACAAGCTGCCATGATCAACATCCAGCATCAATAAACTTTACAATAAACTCAAAAAGTTAATTCCAACAAAACAAAGGCAAGGCCCCAAC